>NW_017731459.1:1994374-1995304 GCF_001890085.2 Hipposideros armiger | reverse complement strand
TTTTTTCACAATGTTGGCTTCTCATTTACATATTTTCCACCTTACTTTACCTTACTGTAATGATCTGTTTACATCGTTTGTCCTTAACACTAAGTTGTATATTATTTCCATTTATATATATTTTTTACTTAACACATATCCAGCACATCAAGAATATAAGTATATGTTGAATGGATGAAAGAATTAAATGCATAGATTCACTAGGCCATTTGCTTATTGTACATCAACATGGCTCTATATCAGGAAAGAACTTAGGAGCTGTCAGTTTAAAATTATTTATGATGTAAGTACTATAAGTCAGACATGAAACTCTTTGAGGACACAGACATGAATAAGTCATAGGCCTTGCCCTTGAGGAGCTCACAGTCTGAGAGAATATAACAGGTCTATAACATGCATCATAGTGGATTTGCTTCAAAAAGAAAATTATTTTCCATTACCAGAGTCACTTGCACTAGCAGTAAAGTCCTGTCTTAATTTAAATCCTCAGCAGAATACCCATCACATAAAGGACAACTTGGGGAAGCACTTCACTTTGGAGTAGATGCCTGGATTTTGAATTTCAGCTTCCCTTAAACCCAGTTCAGTGGATGATAGTGGATTGAGTCACACATCAAAAAGAATGCAATGCTATACATACTTAACCTTTGTAACCAGCTACTGCTGAAAAAATAATAAGCAAGTGTTAAGAGGGGAAAAGAGTTGCTTGAAATTCTGCAATTCTTTTAATCTTGTAAAGGATGGGCTATAAATCAATAAGTAACAATAACATCTAGAGGTGCGATTCGTTTCCTATCCACTTAAAAACACTGGGAAAACATGTTTGGTTCCAAAAGATTTCTTCCTTTAAAAGTAATAACAGACTAAATCTTTACTTCTGGAACTCAGGCATGAGTCTGGGTCTGGGTTAGTGTCCTTTCACTGAGCCAG
>NW_017731459.1:1991042-1993862 GCF_001890085.2 Hipposideros armiger | reverse complement strand
CAGTGGCCACCAAAGCTTGTTTTTATGGAGCTATGACATTCAGGTGCTATGATCCTCTCTGACTCAAATCCCCTTTCTCTTATTAACTGCTTTTTCAGCCATAATGAACAACCAGACCTAGCATTTCCAAGTTCATTCATCAAGTAGAGAGAATCCTAAATGGATGCTTGCTGGGCAAATGATGCCTTTAAAAAGACATAAACAGATGATGGTGGCAAATTCACTCCAGCAGAGAGGTAATTCGAGAACCAGTGTACCCTAGGTTTGCCTCCTCTTCCATGCCCCATGGGTCTGAGGTTTTGGCTGGAACTGACTGTGTGACTCAGAAACTAACACACACACACACACACTCTCTCTCTCTCTCTCTCCTGCCCTTAATTTTAAAATAAAACTCAGATACAGAAAACCAGACAAAATGAATGAATAGCTTGGCAAGTTATTATAAGCCAAACACTCAGAGATCAAACAACAGAATTTTGCAAGATAAGACAGAGGGTCCTTCCCTCCCTCCAAATGTAGCCATTCTTTTGATGTTCATGGCATCCTTGCCTGTAATAGCATAATAAACAAACAGACATGAAAACAAGGGAAATACTAAGGTATAGACAATTGGTGGAATACTATGCAGCAGTTATAAAGAGAATTAATTATTTATTTGTGAATGTCCAGACACAGTCTTAGCAGCTGGGGGATTAGGAAGGTGAGCAAAATAAACAATATTCATGACCTTTTAGAGGTGACATTTGTTTGGGGAGACAGACAACAAACAGACAAATTAATGTGTAGTACAATTGCAGTTAGTGGGAATGAAAACAAGAGATGGAGAGCATAGAAGGATGCTGTCTAAGGAAGGGCTTTTGGAGTCTTGAGCATTTGAGCAGAAAGCAAACTAAGGTTGAGTTTCCAGTCGCAATGGATTTCAGTCAGAATGAATAGCAAAGTAAATTCAATCTTTGAATCAGAGCAGAGTGGGAGAATATTAAGAGGTAAGTTCAGAAGATGGAAAGTGCAGAAGCCATGATGTGGAGTCTGGATTCTATTTTAATTGCACTTGGAAACCATTGGAGGGTTTTGAGCAAGGAACTAACCATCACAGTTGCATTTTTAAAGATCATGCTGGCAGTGAGGAAAGGGCTAATATTTAGGGAGGCTCTTGTGGTAAGTTTGGAGAAAGATGATAGTNATGTTAATTTTAAAATAAAATTGTATTTCTGCATCAGTGTTCTCTGTCACTCAAAAGCACTTCTAATGACATGATGCCTAAAGAGTTTTGAAAGAAAATGGTTTCCATTCAGAGCTCTAACCTTAGGGAAGGCAAGAAAGACACATTCTCAGATGTACAAGTACTCAGAAAATATGCCATTTGTATATAATTCTTTGAAAGTGTCCCTGAAGTCATAAACCATTATTCTATGAAATAAATAACAGGAAGAATCAAACCTCAAGAGTGGGGATCTTGTAACAGATCAATTTAAAAAGCCGATCTTTTGTGCTGATGAAATAACAACAGTGATGTGATGGTCAGCACATTTTGCTAAGTGCTACTTCATATGAGGCAGGTAGTGCTACATCAGGAGTACAATGGTGAACAGATGACCATGGGTCCTGACCTCATGAAGCTTAGACTTTAGTGAACAAACATTAATCATAAGAATAAATCTGAAATAGTGTCTGTCCTAGATACTATAAAATTTGACCTAATAGATTCAAGGATGAATATAAATTTGTCACCATTTCCTACACTCTTTAAGTGCCATTTACTCATAGTTGATATCCGTAAAACTGTCCAAGAAGTCTAATATAATGCCTTTGATCATTAAAGAAAGATTAGACTGCTGTTCAACATAATGCTATGGAAACTATAGTTCATCCCCAGCAATCAGCAGAGACTGATCTTAAGGTCACCATACCCACCAACCACCAGATCCAATGAAGTCTGTTCAATATTTCACACCACTGACTCCCTTCTTGAGAGCCCCTTCTCTTTTGTCTGCTCTTGTACTATGCTGTTTCCATTTTTCTGTGGGTTCCCTGTCTGAACCTTCTTTTTTTCTGGCAAGCCCCCAAAGACATCTGCTCTCCTCCGGTTACACTCTCACCTGGCAATATTATGACTTCCAATGGCATCTGCAGGCCAGTAGCCTCCAAACTGTACGTTCAGTTCTCATGTCCCTTCAGTATTCCACCTGGAAGTCTGTCTGTGTGGGTATCTAATACAGAACTCCAAAACATGTGTCTCTGAAGTTCCCTATTGCTATTAAAAACATTCCCTTCTAACACACACACACACACACACACACACACACACACACACACACGAGGTCGGGATTTAAGTTCTCAAACTCACCCTAGAAAAAGTGCTACAGACCTCATTGCTGAATATTACTATGGTCACCCTGAAGTACTCCCCTTGGGAAACCATGCACTGACACCAGCGCCTGGTCCACCCTTCAAAGCAATTTTGGACCTCTTTTTCTGAAATGGCCATCAGGGCTGTTGTGGTATTGCCCTTGATGTCCTGAATGTCATCAAAATGTCTTCCTTTCAATATTTTCTTAACTTCGGGTGAAGAATGAAGTCATTGGGGGCCAGAGCAGGTGAGTAGGTAGGTTGTTCCAATAGTTATTTGTTTACTGGCTAAAAACTCCCTCACAGACAATGCCATGTGAGCTGGTGCATTGTCGTGATGCAAGAGCCATAAATCGTTGGCAAAAAGTTCAGGTTGTCTGACTTTTTCACGCAGTCTTTTCAGTACTTCCAAATAGTAAACTTGGTTAACTGTTTGTCCAGTTGGTACAAATTTGTAATGATATCAAAAAA
>NW_017731459.1:1938971-1986903 GCF_001890085.2 Hipposideros armiger | reverse complement strand
GCCTGTCTGCTAAAATGTGACTAGCCATGTCTACCTGATAAGTTTATTATAAGAGTAACAGAGGAGAGAGCGAGAGTGAGAGAGAGAGAGAGAGAGAGAGAGAGAGAGAGAGAGAGATTGTTATTTAAAACCACAATTGACTGCAGCAGTTTCTTCTCCCTAAGGGAGTGGTTTATCATTTCTCTCCAGGTAGGCAACCTTTTGTTTAGCAAAACAAAACCATGGGACTTTTGGCAGTGACAATAGTGGCCTGAAGGCATGGTAAGAAAGTTTATAAAATAAAAAGGATTAAATTGCCCTACATGATAAGCAAGAATTTCCAAGTTTCTGGGCCTGGAGAGAAGCCCACTAGGATTAGGAGGGAGGACCCCTGTGGGCTTTCAGCCAGGGAGAGTAGCTGAAGGTCTTCTAAAGAAAATGACTGTCTAGTAATAATTAATTTTCATCTGTTTGCTGGTTATTTTGCAATGCGGCCCTCACGCCCGCACATCTCATTAAGGATTGCTCCAAAAAAAGACTTCAGTTTTGGGGACTCTGGTCAATGCATGTTGGAAAGGTATCTGTCTGGGGGATAAATACAGAGGGTGACAAAAAAATGTATACACATTTTAAGAAAAGAAATAAAAACTATTAAAATTGTAAAACTCAATATATACCAATAACAAAAGATGAATACAAGTCATGTGTATATGTTTTTTTGGCACCCCTGGTAATAAACACATATAAGATTCCAGAAGAAACTCCAGAATTATGGGTTTTCCTATCACAGGTGCAATAGAATTTGTCAGCAATGACAGTGTGTCTCCAGGTGACATCTGGTTGCATAGATGTAACTGAACTAATGCAGGTAAAGAGGGGTTTACAAAGCCAAACGTAACAGTGCTCAATGAGTGTTACTCCTATAGATGAAAAAGGGCCACATACTAAACCTGAAAAGCTCAGGGGAGGCCAGCATGGTGGGCCCTACAAACTCAGAGACCTAAAGTAACCATGTAGGATGGTCTGAACATAAGAATTTCTAACTAAAAGCGAGTGATGGCCAATAGTCATGTCCTAGTCCTGTAGCTTCCTCCTTAACAAAGGTCAATCTTTACCTTAAATGAGCCTGTCTATTGTATTTTTGCATCTAAGATATCTAAATTAACAGACCTTTGAAATGTCCGGGTAATCCCTTTTTCCAGACCCCTCAGGGCATTACCTCACCAGAGCTGGAGACCACAGAACCCCTCTTTGTTATCTTGTTCCTCCAATATCATCTCTGTGTACTGTAAATGTTAATTATTAACTATCCTGTGCCCACCAATGTAAAAGAAGTATGTATCTCCCCGGTTTAGTTTTTATCCAATCCCAGAGATTTCCCTGCTTTGCTTTCTCCCACCCCCTTAATCTACCATCAACGAATTTCATGTGACACTCTTTATATCTCCTCCTTTTATTCTAATGTGCAAAATAATCTGCAAAACTGTGCTTCTCTGGAGAATTTTCTCAGTCTGTTGAGATTTGGCTTCACAGCAATTGTCGTCAGTTTGGCTCAAATAAACTCAGAAAGAAAATTCTCCACAGGTTTGGATGTTTCTTAAGTGGACGCTCCTAACTGACCTGCAGAACAGTGCTTGAGATTGCAGCCTCGTTCGTTGGATTCATAATCTCAGTTTCGCCAGCAGTGCCAGTGCTGTATGTTGCCCCTGGGCAACGTGCTAAACTCTCTGAGCCTCAGTCCCCTTATCTATAAAATCTGGATACTAATTTTAACTTACATATTTCTGGTTTTGCAAGAATTAAATCAGTGAACATAATCAAGTGCTTAGAACACAGCCTTAAATGTTGAAGTAGACAATAATTATTAATATTAAATATTTATTTCTGATACCTATTGGACTTCAAAGCAATCTCATAACATTTAATTGCAATAGAGACAGCAAGACATTTTGGAAAGAGCAGTAACCCCAGGAGATCTGTCACTGCCACTCCATTAACTCACTGTGGGACTCTGAGCCTGCTAGTCCCTAAGGTTAAATTGCTTCATTTATAAGTTATGGACTTTGAGCCAGATGATCCCAAAAGTATATTTTCATTCTTACTAGCAAATTCGGAATCTCTAATTCTATATACATGTATCCATGACTAATGTTCACATACATTTTGTCGAAATACCTTACACACAAAGACAGTTAAGCTTGTTTGCCATCCCTGTGGCAGAATTCTCCAAAGGCTCATAAAAGTGGCTTTTTATCCAAGCCATATATTTTTATGGAAACGCCTTTGTCTCTGTGAGTCTTGGGTTGCCCATGTATGAAAACAAAGGGTTGTTTCAAAAAAACGGGATAGTCTTTGTGAACTTGGGGTTTGACTCAGCATTACAGGAGTCGAGAGGACGTCAGGACTCTGGAGCACGGCCTGGCTTTGAGGGATGCCCCAGTAAGAAGCCATGTTCACCCGAGAGCAATGAGGAAGCCAGCGGCCCCTGGGAATCGGAGCTTGTTAAAGGTGCTCATGGGAAGGAGGCAGGAGAAGAAGGAGGTGGCCAGAATTTGAGTAGCACCGGAGACAACTCTTGAGTTTCGTCCAAGACTAGCTAGTAGGAAAGTGACTTGCAGGTGGAGGGGAAAAAAAACAACCCTCTTCACACGTAATGTACCAAGCAAGAGATGACAATGTCATAGGTTAAAGTACGGACGGAAGAATTGGAGAGAAATTGATATAGTTGAGATATCTTTGCAAGTAAAATTGATAGGATTTACTGATATAGCAGACTGGGGTATTAGGGAAAGGAAGAATCAAGAATGATACGAAGTTTCTGACTTGAGCTACTGAGTATTCGTTGATGCCTTTTCATTAGGTGGGAAAGGCTAGAAAAAGAAGAAGCCTGGGGGAGAAAATCGGAAAATTAAGATTTCCATTTTGGACCGGTTAATTTGAGATGCAGGTGTGAGTTCCAAATGGAGAAGTCAAATAGCAGTTTGATAAATAACTCTGGCATACAGAGAACAGCTTTGAGGCAGAAATATCCTTGCTGTGGTTCATGCTTGAGTGACATTTTGAAGCATGCAGAATGGATGGAATCACTAAAGCTAAGCGGGCCTGGCATCCAACCCAGGGAGCCAGACATTGGAATGGGAAAGAAACCGGAAGCTATTAAGGTGAAAGAGAAAAAATGGCTAAACAGGTAGATTGAAGGCGGCTGTAGTATTCAGCTCCGCGAATTGTAGCTGAGAAGAGAAGTTGAGCATAGAAAAGAATCTTTTGGGTTTTGTACATGGAAGTTACTGTTGATTTTTATAAGAGCAGTTTGGGTAGTGTCTTGGGAGCAAAAATCCAATTGAAGTTTTTCAAAAATAAATTGGAGGTCTGATAGAAAGGAAGTAACACTTTCAGTGAATTGCTTTGCAAATATCACTTTTTAAGAGAAGCAGGAAAATGGAGGGGAGCTTGATCAACTTGAATTTATTAAGAATTTCTTGAGTGTTTTTGCGTGTTTTCTCCTTATTGCTTGGTATCTTATCCTAACACTAACACCATCTCTGACTAAAGCTAGCTAGCAGGGGTGGGCTCTAAACCCACCATCCCTAGCCTTCACATAATATCAATTTAGTTGGAAATGGTGGAGGTTTCTGGTCCACTAAGGGTTTATAGACGCTCTCTCTGGAGCTCTGAGTGACCCTTCATTTGAAGCCAGAGTCTAAGGATGATACTAGGGAAATCCAGGTAGACGTATCTAGGTGTGATACTGGTTATGAATGTGGTAGGGACTAGGATAATGGAGAAGGGACATTGCTCGCTGTAGGGCGGTGGAGATGAAGAGGGAGAAACAAGGCTGTAGCTAAGAGCAGTACTTGTGATAATAGCAATACTTGACCAACTCATACACAAGTGCACTTGACCCAAGGAAAGACCCACATGGCTGGTATCTAAGTGAGATGAAACCTAAGAAGTGGAGACAAGCATGGGGCCCTTAAAGAGTAAAGATTTCCGTGGTCTAGTGGACTGCCTCCACTGGGCCTCTACAGATCTTTCTAGCACAATTTTCTAGCACCTAGAGGCCTCCAAGATATCATCTCATTGACTTCCAATATCATCTAATATTTATTATATTATTTCAGAGTTCAAGCTATACTATGTGACATCATTTACCTGCATTTTCTTGTTTTATTATTGTCGTAATCCTATGATAAAGAATGTAGAGCATGATGAGAAGAATCTGAAGCTCTAAGATTATGCCAAGTCTGAGGAGCAGGAAGAGCCGTGAGCTGACCAGGCTATGGTGGACAGTAGGCTTAGGGGTGGGTGGGCAGTGCAGGAAGACTGGTAGCTAGCTGGCAATGACCCAAAGCCATGAGATGCGTTGTATATTTGTTCTCTTTAGCTAAGCCACCATCAACTTCTTTCCCCAAACAACACCTTGACTTTATTTTGAATAGTTTTTTTTTTTTTAGCTGAGCCATCCTGCCACCTGTTGGCAGCTCAGCGGCAGCTCAGCTTGGGCCAGACTCGAACCACTGTTGCTCAGAGCTCAAACCCTTGAGCGAGCTCTTTAACCAACTGAGCCACTCAGCCGGCCCTATTTTGAATAGTTTTATGCATTAAAATTAACCTGGAAGTTAATAATGTTAGAGGTCTTGTCCTAGCAAAAAGGTGATCATATGACCCAATTTAGGCCAGTTGTGTGTAGGGGATGTGGGGGGGTGTATGTGGGGGGCTGTTCTTCTCTGGGGTTTGAAACTCAGAGAAACAAAAAGACTGAAATGTCTCGTATCCACTTTGTCATCATGGATGTGTACTGAGCAATTGGGACTGTAATTCTGCTTCTTTCTTCCTTGTTTCCTGCCTTGCTTCTCTAAATTTTCTTCAATTCATCGAGCCAATATTTTTCTAGGGGATTTAATTTTGCTTAAGTGCACTAGGGTTGAGTTTCTGTTGCTGGCAATCAAGGATTCCTGACTGATTCAGTGCACAAAATCCTCCAAACGTTAGATGAGAACAGTTAGAAGGAAAATGTAAACCCATCCACCTAAAACTGCAAGGATAATGATAAACAAGGAGCGACAGGAAGAGATTGTATGTATCCAAACCCCAAGCGCAACAAGTAACTCTTTTTTTTATTCCTTCTAATCATATTTAATCTGTTCAGAGGCCCCTTTCTATCTGAGTGACAGATTATTTCATCGTAGTTATCGCAGAGCCTTCTCCCTCCTGCCATGAGCTATACAGGAAATTGGAACTTAACCTGTTGTCAGAAGAAGGAAGAGCCCTGATCCTAGTCTGGAGTGGTCTCTGCTGTGTGTCCCTTGGGCACCTTCATTGGTTCATATCATGGACCACAGATGCCTCGTCACAACTACCCTCTCTCATGCCATCATCTAGAACACTGCCATCTAGAACATCCAGGACCACACCCATCTGCAGTTTCCTCCTCAGTGTCCATTCTTGTAAGAAGCTCAAATTTCATGTCCAGCCACTTCAACTTCCTCTATTGAAAAATGTTGCTCCATTCCCTCTCTCTACTCCAGACAATAATATCCAATATAATCCCATTCAATTGGCCTCTAGCTCTACAACAGTGACTTCTTTCTTGTAAGTGGAGGTAGAGAAAGGAAATACTAATGCCAATTAGTCTTTTATTTTTCCTTAATAACATGCTCTGTTGAAGATCCAATACAGCACATACCTCCTTGTATCATAATTATTTTGTTTGTTTCTGACTGTAAAGTCCTTGAGGACATGAAAAATTTGATCTGCCTTTATATGTCTAGTCCCCAGTTCCTGGAACTATTGAATACTCAATAAATGCTGGTTAAATAGAACACTGCAAAATCTCACTATGTAGATTCATCTTAATGTCTTTGCTTCGTTCCTGAGAATAGCTTTTGTGTGAAGTCATAAAAATGCATTGACGAGTAGATAGCATCCCAAAACCAAGATTTTCAAGTGCTTTTCAATAATTAAATTCTGAGGAACAATTTAAAGCTAGCATAGTTTTCTCTCAAATACTCTCTAGAGACAGCTGGTGCTCGCTGGGGTTCATGGTTTTCATTATGAGTTCATTTTCCTCTCTTCGGTGTTGGATGTACTGGCTGAAATCAGGGGAGAGGAAGGGGGAGCACAAATTAAACAGGTAGAGTCTGGAAGGCAGCAGAGCCCTCGCCTAGATTGTTAAATAGAAGGCTTTGCATTCACTCTTGACCATGCCAGGCTTCGGTGTTCTAAATGAAATCAAGCAAGTTAGTCACATGGGCATAAGATGGCTTTTAGTGACTCAAGTTCTAAGGTCAGTTCAATCAATAAGGGGCCTTCAGCAAGTTATCTATTTGGTGTCTCATTTCTCTCTTTGGATAACAGGATTTATAAACTGTTGTCCCAATGAGAAAGAGTGAAAAACATCTTCAGACTGTCTGCATACCTGACAGCACCAGACAGCACTAGAAGTATAATCCAAAGGGGCATTGCCCAAGTTAGAGTTTAATAAAGGTAAGCCTGAAGACCTTTCTGTTTCTATGCACTCTGACCCCTGAGGCCTTGCCATTGTGTTAGGGCTGCTCAGAACCATTATAGGAACACCTTTCATTCCAGAACCTTCTAGGTACATTCTCTTCTTCCTCCTCCAAGAAATCTTTCTTTTCTTAGATTATATTTCCCTAGTTCTTCATTCGGTACTAGTTGGTATTATGTATCACTATTGATTATAGCAGTGATTATTGCTAACTATAAGAAGAAAACAGTGTGTTTCTCAGTTTTACCCTCTTGACACTTACGTTGTAAGGGGGGCCAATAAGTAATCGAAGATATCAGGCATTAGTTAGGTCCAGATGGTTTCAAGAGAAGAAGCACTTAGTAAACCACTGGTCCAGGGATGAAATTACCACTTTTTTATTATTCATTGGGGTGACATCGTTTAGTAAAATTATATAAGTTTCAAGTGTACATTTCTATAAGACAGCATCTATATATTGCATTGTGTGTTCACCACCCCGAGTCAGTTCTCCTTCTATCACCATATATTTGACCCTCTTTTCCGTCTTCTACCACCCCTTCTCCCCGCTTACCCACTGGTAACCATTAAACTGTTGTCTGTGTCTACGAGTTTTTGTTTCTTTGTTTGTTTGTCTTGTTCCTTTGTTGCTTTCAGTTTTATATCCCACATATCAATGAAATTATATGGTTCTTGACTTTTTCTGTCTGACTTATTTTGCTTAGCATAATAATCTCAAGATCTATCCATGTTGTTGCAAATGGCAGTATTTCATCTTTTCTCATGGCTGAGTAGTATTCCATTGTGTATATATACCACATCTTCTTTATCCAATCATCTATTGAAGGACACTTTGGATGTTTCCATGCCTTGGCCACCATAAATAAAGCTGCAGTGAACATAGGGATACATATATCTTTACATATAAATGTTTTCAGATTTTTTGGGTCGATATCCAGGAGAGGGATTGCTGGGTCACATGGTAACTCTATTCTTAATTTTTGAGGAACCTCTACACTGTTTTTCATAGCAGTTGTACCAATCTGCATTCCCACCAGCAGTGTCTGAGGGTTCCTTTTTCTCCACAGCCTCTCCAACACTTGTTATTATTTGTCTTGTTGATGACAGCCATCCTAACAGGTATGAGGTGATATGTCAGTGTGGTTTTGATTTGCATTTCCCTAATAGCTAGTCATATGGCGACATTTAATTCAAATATATGAGCATCAGCTTTGCCTAATTAGGGAAGCTTTGACTATAGCAAGTGAAAGTGGCATGGGTACACTCAAAGAGAGGTATACGCAATATGGGAGAGATATAGTTGATTTCAATGCTTGCTTTTAGAAAGGATGTGAGTTTTCAGTTTGGTCTTATGTATCAAGTTGGAATCTCAAGTCCTTGAATCATATCATCTTAAAACTGGAAGGGTCTTCAATAGACTCCTAATCTAAACTCAGTGATCATTATAGAGACATCAATAATCCAGTTTAGTCTTGCTAAAGGAAGATATTTACAAAGTACCTTCAGCAGTGCTTTGCACATATCACACACTTAATAAACACATATTTCTACATTTATTTTCCAGAAACGATGGAAGCTTACATGATTATGTTAGCTAGGGGCTGGGATATTATACTCAGGATGTGATGGCAGGTAAGCTATCCAGTTAGTATTTTGTTATGAGAACTACTTCTTTATGCTACCATTGATACCTGGGTAAGGGGCCTAGCCCAGAAGATGAAGATCTAGATTCTAGTCTTGCTGTAGAAACTGAGCAGGTCATTAAATTTTTTAATACATTATTCTTATAATTTAAAAGATAGTATCTATCCTACATCCCTTATGTAGATGCAATGAGGTTGGCTGAAGTCATGGATGTAAAAGTTCCTTACATAAAACATTGTAAAACACTGGACTAATATTAAATAATCCCAGTACTCTATAGACAATAAGAAGTGATGGTTTATAGTTTAAGGCCACCAAACTTTCCCAATGCTCCTTTCAGTTGCATACTTCTTGTCAGTGAAAGAGATCCGTGGGATCTGTCCAAAGGATCATGAGGACAGGTTCATGGCTACAAGTATGTCCCCTATTAGGACATCTTACACCCTAATAATGGTGCCAGGGTTTGAAATCCAGACTTGGTTGAGCATGTAGAAGCAGCTTTTATATTTGAGTTTCAGATGAATGACTTGTTGAAAAGTATAGAATTTGCTGAAAAGTGAAGATGGATTTGGGATCAAAGTGATCCTGTTCTTTATCCACTACAGTAATTGCAGGATTTCAAATATTTAGTGCTATAGTGAGCACAGATACACACAACAGCAAGCCCTGGTTTTGTATTTACCTGAAAACCCAATACGAGATTTATGTTTGTACTCTATTAATGTTGGATTTAAAAAAATAGAACCAGAATACTAATAATTTTTTCTGCTTCCTTCATTCTGTAAAGTTTGTGACTATTTGAGTCCCTTTAACTTCACTATCACCTTTGCCTTATAATTTTTCAGTTTTGAGAGGATAGAGGGACACTATTAAAATATATGTGGGGAACCCAAGGCAGCTGATGGACTTGCAGCAATTTTGAATGACACCATTGAGCATGACATTTTATTTAACAGTGTATTCTGGAAGCTGTAATGTAATGTGGTGGAAAGATACAGGGGTCATTCATCAATATTTCCCTGTAGATATAGTTTCACGTTAAGTATTTGATGTGTTAAGTGGAGCTACTGCCAACTGGGGATTATCAGTTAGGTGGTGCTGTATAAGATTTTTATTTGCTTACAGAAAAGTGGCAATGACATTGCTAGGTCCACACTGAAGTCAATGTTTCATTGGGTATCTAGGAACTTCTGTTTTATGATTTATTAAGGGCCACATGGTTCTACCTAGTGTCACTGATCATGCCAGAAATAAGTCCTGAGCTCTGACACCTTGTGCCACAACTGCTAATGTGGCAGAACAATGAGGTAACAGAAAATTAAAATAAACAAGAAGACAAACCCTCTTTTTATTAAGTGAATCTATAGGAGTAATTTACTATTTGACATTCCTATTGGTAATGGTAGAGAGTTTCTGACTAAGAGATTTGCTATCTTTCCAATTATTTTTTTATACTTTGTTCAGCAAAATCAAATCACCAAATAAGCAATAAACTGAAAATTATTTAGACCTTTTTTTTAACCAACCAATTTGTAAAAGCAATTGTCTTACATGATACAGAGTACTAACCACCAGTGTTTTGTTTTGTTTGTTTTTTAATGTGGCTCCTAGAGAAAAAACAAAAACAGAAAGCTATTCTTCACAGACAGTCATCTGTAAAACAAAGACCTCTCACTAATATAATCATAGAAGTTTAGATGACTCTGTAGGTCCACTAATTTTTCTCCACTTATGATATAAACCTTTCCTCTGTTTGTTCTTCTATCGCCACACGTAATACCATTCTGTATGTGGGTCAGCCTCCCCACTTAATGTCTGCACAATGAGGCCAGGGCCTTATTTTAGGAGTACCTGAGCCTTCAAAGGGAGAGCTTTGCACTGAGGGGTAATGGAAAACAAACTATATTTGGTTCAATTGAAGTATTTATTCTATCCAGTTGCTGTGAAAGTGATGATTCCTTTATGATCACATGTTCCCAATAGTTAATATGAAGAACAGGAAGACATTAAGATGTTAAGACATTAAGACTCAAGAGAATGGCCTAGGTCAAAGACTCTGGAGTTAGAAGATGGCGGATTAGATGCCAAGAATGAGTCCTGCTTGGAAGGAAGTCAATTAGATATTTGAATTTCTCTATTTAGACTTTCAAGTTACTCTCAGGTTTCTGTTTTGCTAGGCTTCTAGGGTTGCTTATTTTTTGACTTGACAGGAGACCTGAGAAAAATCACTGACCTTGGAAGAACTCAATAAAAGCCTTAAAATCAGGTCATTATATTCATACCAAACTTCCCAGCTTACAGGGCCTATATATACCTACAAATATATTAGACAAGTAACTCTTACTAGGAACTATGTTGTAAGTATCAGATATCTTTTCAGTAATATTATTCATGCTGAATATTGGAGGCCTTAATGATAGGGTCTGGAGCACTTTAAGAATTTACAGTTATGAAGGATGAGTCAATCTAAATATCTAATGTACAGCATGATGACTATGCGTAATGATATTGGACTATAGTGGAAATTTGCTAAAAGAGTAGATTTCAAGTACTTTCACCACATGCAAAAAAAAATTGGTTATGTGAGAGGAAATGTTAATTAGCCCGGCTGTAGTAATAATTTTACTGTGTACGAGCTATGTATATCAAATAATCATGGGTATCTAAAATATATATAATTTATATTTAAAATAGAATAAAATAAATATTTTTTAAGAACAAGAGTTTGTTATTAACAGAATAACATTATAGAAGAATGACCATTCTCATAGTCAAGTTCAGTTTTAAGCATTTTAATGAAACAAAAGAATGTGTATTTATGAAAAAAGTGAAAATATTAATAAGTCACAAAACACAAATGGCTTAGCCCCTACTGTCTATGATAGTCAAGCTTATCATTTTTCAGGAGAAATGAAGACTTATACTGTTAATAGTAGTAGGGAATCATTTTTAGTTTCTTCTCTATGCTCCTTATGTTTTTAGTCATTAACAATGTGTATTTATTTCTGATATAATCAGGAAAAAAAGCAATTGAAACCTCCTCAGGCTAGATTTCCAGAAACCTACCTCTTTTTACATAGCTCTTCTTTGTGATTCTGCTATAAATTATTTCAGGTGACCCAAAGTCTCTATGTTCATGCAAAAAAAAAAAAAAGGGAGTTTTATTCTTAATATCCAGCTCTATATTCCTGACATGTACAGTTAATATTTTGATGCAGCTTGCTGTCTAAAATGTTGAAGCCTTAGGTAGATTCCTCTGTTGACTCGGAGTTATAAACAGATTGCTATGAACCTGAATATCCCTCTTTATAGCATGATTGGTTCTATCTCTTTGATTAAATTAAAAATAACCCATATTTCTAGACATGACTTTTTGAAAACTTTTCCAGTTTATTCTTAATTTTGTTATTGTTTGATAAGCTCTGCTGGTCTCCTCATAAGTGACATCTCTGAGTATTACATACATTAGACAATTTTGTGTCTTGAAAGAATAGCTGTAAAAACAATTTCAGGCAGGATCAGAAACAGTAGTTGGGCTGTGAGCTACTTGCTTCAGCCATTTTTACCTGTTCATATCATTGGCCTGCTCAAGGCAAAGCTGAAACATAATCAAACTTGATTATTAGTTGTCCTCTGCTTTTTCACTCCCTAATGTCATTGTGTCTCCAGAAGCTCAGTACTCCCCTAATCAAGTCACCACCCTTCAGTTTTATTCCTTGGGCAGTGTCTCAAAGGTTGTATCTTACTTCCTCCAACTCCTGTCAAAAATTACCTGTTCTGTTATCCCTGGAGAGCCCTGTGTCCTAAATTCACTGCTAAATGCACAGTACTTTTTTTTTTAATAACATAGCAGATAGCTTAATCATCAGTAAATAGATAATGGCCACCTATGTTGTTTGCCTTTGTTAATGTATTTCCTTAGTCAGGAAAACATCACTACTGTAGCTCTAAATGATTGAGAAAGTCGTTAAATCATGTAAACATGGGTTGGCACACCAGATGAAAGGGAACTTAAAGATAAAAAAACAATAACTCAGAAAGGTTACATAATTTAGTCATTCAGCAGTGCAAAGCTGTGGCTAAAACCCTTAGTTACCTGTTTTTCCCACTCCTCCATTCCATTTACCAAAAGTAAGATTTGATAGAAAGGGATGGGAATCTTGGACTGTGTGAGAAGGAGTAAATGCTGAAAGTAGCAATGATTCTTCTGTCTAGTTCACAGAACTGATTGGAACATCGCCGGATGTTTCTTAACTCACTTTCCGTTTAGGCACATATCAACTTGGAAAATATCTAGTAAACTGATTTTTACAGGATATCTTGGGAGAGAGAGAGAAACAGAGGGAGAAGGAGACAGACACAGAGAGATAGAGATGAAGGAGACACAGAGACAGAGAGACTAAGAAGAAATAGAGGTTGAGAGAGCACAACGATACATTTGCCTAGGCCGGAGGAACCCCTATGTGGATACCCTCAGCATTCTAAATCTCATTAGAATACTGAAAGCTGATGCTGTGAACTTCAGAGCTTTTCTGTTCTACTCTCTATTCCAAATCAGATGGCCCTTCCATTTCGCAGAGCAGTAACAGAGATAACTAATAGGCAAAAAATAAATTCTGGCTCTGCTGCAGGAGTACAGGTTTCCCAGTTCACCTTTAATAAAATGTGTTCACACCTGTTCAACAGCATCCTGTTATTTGTATAGGCTCATTTCTGAAGGTTTAAGTGTTTTTTAAATATTCAATATACTATTTCTTCAAAGACTCTATAACCTCAGAGTACCCATTAGCAACTTATAGTAATAACAAAAGAGAGCAAAAATGAAGATAAAATGTAGACAGGCAGATATATTTTCTGATGTTTCTCCCATTTGCTCCCATCTCTCTGCCTTTTGGATTCCTTGTTTCTTTTGGCCATCATAGTTCTCTCATGCTTGGAACACCCTTCTGATTTCTGTGCAGATTCTGAAAACTTCGCAACCTGGTCCTTGTCAACCTTTCTAGATTCACTTCCCGCCGTGATTTCTACACACGATGAGCTGCAGCCATATCAAACTATCTAGCACCCCATTCACACTTTTATGTCTAAGCCTTTGAATAAACACTATGCCTTTTTTTTTTACTTGATAGTACTTATCAGCAACCCCTAACCCCCACACTCCATTAGCTCCATATCACCTCTCTACACCCATAGAAGGGTTTTACATCTATTGTAACTAGCTCCTAATGATCCTCATCTCCTGGTATTTTACACATTTGTCACTCTCCTCCTACCTTGAATCAGGGCTGGTCATGGCTAATGGTGTGTATAACCTCTAAGACTAATCATAAAGGCCACCACGGCTTCTGCCTTGTTCTCTTGGATTGCTGGCCCTGGAGTACAGTAGATACCATTTTGTGAGGACACTCAAGGGGCTCCTATGGAGAAGAGCAAAGGTCTCCTGTTCACAGCCAGTACCAGCCAAGCAGCCATGTAAGTGAGCTACCTTGAAAACGAATCCTCCAGCCACAGTCAAGCCTTCAGAGGATTGCAGCCCTGTTAAACTTATCTAACTGTACCTCACATTAAACCCTAAGCTAGTGCTGCCCAGCTAAGAGACTTCTGAATTCCTGACCCACAGAAACTGTGAGAGACAATGTTTGTTGTTCTTTTAAGCACTAAGTTTTGGAGTAATTTGTTATGCAGCAATAGATAACTAATACTACAGCTATGATGGTTGCCCCAGTGTAGGCTAGATGGCTCCTCCCTGGGATTCTATGTCTTGGAGTGCTTTCCAACCTCATACTAAACCAACCATATTAAACCTTAGTCTTGGTTTACTTTTTTTGGGGGGGGTCTATCTCTCTCACGTGCTTCAAGATGTTTAGGAAATTATCAAATTCTCTCATCTGTGGAAGCTGTACGCCACAGTAAAATTTAATTGTCACTGGTAACAAATATCCTGTACTGGTGAGAATGTACTAATAATCTCAATCTTCCTATATGTGAAAAAGGGGGAGAGAGAAGGAAGTGCCACCTAACTCTCCTATAATCAAAAAAGCCATTTGATTGAAGTTTATAATAATTTGCCTAGATACCCCCCTGAATTATGCCATGGTAGGAGAGCCTCAGCATGATACTTCTAGGTGTAAAGATTATAGCTCAGACACACACATGTTTATCTTCTTCACACTACAATGATTGCAAGACAAAAAGAAACAGAGAGCAGATAGTGGACGAGAGATGATAACTAACTTTTGGAAGATGCAGAATAAGGTTGCTTGAATGAGGATTGATGACTTAGTAGAGTTGGTAAAACTATAAACCTGGAGGATTGTTTTAAAATTTGTATGAAGAGTAATTAGATCCCTAGCTCCCCTCCAAAGCCCACATAATCATGTCTAACCTAGAAGAACAAGAGGCTTATTCTATGAAGAAACTAAGCAAGAAGGAATCCAGGGAGGGAAAACGGGGTGCTGAGCTGCAAATGGTGGTGGCCTAAAAATTGGGCAGGTGGGCTTATATCTCCACAGGTAAAGGAATAACAAAATGTTTCACCCCTACCTTACTACTTGTGGAAACCCAAATTCAGTCCTTCCCCCCTTCCCCACTATACACACAAAACTTCCAATTGGCTGTTTAGTGCCTCAATCTATAACATAAATAGGCAACCAATATTCAAACACATTTAGTGAATGCCTCAAATATGAGAGATGGAGAATGGAGCAAAGTATCACCAAAGATCACAAAGGAAATGAAAATTTGTCAGAGAAAAAAGGAAAAACCCAGAAAGCAGAATACAGTGTCTTTCTTTTTTCTTTTTAAAGATTTTATTGGGGAATCTGGGGAAGGGGAACAGACAAGTTGCTGTCATTTTGTTCTTCAGTCTAGTTGTGGAGGACGTCACTTCACTGCCCCATGTTGGTATTATCATTGCGCTCTTCCCGGGTAAGGCAGATTGGTCGCTGGCCTCTGGACGGCCAATCACAGCAGCTCTTGGCAGCTCACACTGGCTGCTGGCTGCTCACGCTGGCTGCTGGCCACACATGGTAGCTTATGGCAGCCCACTGCAGTAGGGACTGCAGCCTATACTGTCGCCCATGACTCATGACAGCCCAGCTCCAGATCAAGCTGTTGTTCACCATCTTAGCTGTAGAGGGGAGTGTCACTGGCCCTCATGTGGGATCCGAACTGGGGCCCTGCTGCACAGAGCTGGTGTCCCAAGCCAGCTCTTAACCAACGCACCACTTGGCCGGCCCATATACATACAGTGTCTTTTAGTTCATCATGCCAAACCTGCCCTTGTGGTTCACTCTGCACAGTAAGTGTCAGGCCTACCTGGGAGACACGCAATGCCCTTTATTTTTCTAGACTTGGGAGAGTTTGTTTTAAACAAACAAATAAATGAAAACTGCACTGCTGGCCCCTAAGCATAGTTCGCTGGAGACTTGCGCCACACCCTGGATGAACTACTGTCCTATGGCTCTGTCATCTGGCCATCTGTGTGTGTCCACTCCAGGAACCACACAAAGCTCAGCAAGATGGAATTGGATAGCCTAGTCCTGCTCAACTAAAATGAGTTTCTGCTGTGTAAATGAGACTTAGATTTTCTGGTTTGAATACAGTCAAGGAGATACAATTTGGGCATCTTGACCTTGGACTAAATTCTATTCAAATCATGTTTTTCTATGTAAATTTTATTATTCTCCACTTTTCTTTCTGCATAGTGCTTATCATGCCTAGAAGAGGGCTTTGGCGTAACTAGGTGATATTTATTCTGACAAAATATTGAGTATATAAATGTTTCATAACACATTTGCATGCCATGATAGTGATAGTCTAAGTTTTAGACCAGCTAATATAATGGGCTAGTCTAACTGCATAGTTTTGTTTATTTGTTTCAACTAATTTAGCATGAGCCTAGACAGATGCTGTCTTAATTACTCCAAAACAGTTTTCTGCTGTTTGAATATTTAGTGGAAATTTCTATGAGAGCTTAAGTTGCTTTCTCATGAAATAAATGCTTATAATGGAAAACTATTTGATTTTTATTTTTCATGACTCCAAGCTAATGTCTCTTGGTTTATGTGACTGTTGATACAATATGCCATGCGATTTGTGGCTTCAAACATTGGCCCATCACCATTTTGTATTTTGGCATTAACTTAATATATAAGAATACTGGACAGGAGCTGCACTGAGGTGTTCTAATGAGTCTGGCCAATACATACTCAGGCACTGCTGAGCAAGATGGATTGTCAAATAAGCTACCCAGTGCCCTGACAAGCTACCTCAGTGTGATAATCTAGTTTAAGATCTTGCTACATTATTCATTAATTTTCTCTGCCACTAATCTTTGCAGCATGCTTCTGTTATGTTACTGTTTGCATTCTCAGAGCTGTGAAGACTGTTGTTTTGTGATACAGATAAAGCCTTTCATTAATTTGCTCATGCTTTGCAGAGAGAGCAAGAGAAAGCAATGATCTCTAGCAGTTTGCTATTCACAGACTGCTTCCTGCAATTGGTAATTTCCATTGGCTACAGTAGAATTAATTGTACATGAGTAGAGATGATAGCAGACTTAGACTAGGTACCTGTCAAATGTCCATGAAGAGGGACTCATTAAAAGACTTTTGAACACATGCCTCCTTATTATATCACCAACCTGGTTCCACCATGTTTGCATGTTTCTATATAAGCACTTGGAGGCATGGACACAGACATGTGAACACTGCTGCCTTGCAAGCAACCTATATTCCATTGCCTTTTAACACCAGTACCATTGCAAAAATAAGTAGAATTAGCACAAAGATGCAGTTAAGGAATCAATCACAGAACAAAAACTGAAAAGTTTCTCGCAAAGTTACTATAAGTTCTAAAAAATAATTAAGACAATAACTTCAAGTGATAGTGAAAAATTATTAAAGGAATATAAATGCTATACTAGAATTAACTCAATGCAGAAGAAAGCAGTAACGGATGAATGAAAAAGTAAAAGCTAATAGGAGAAATAAAGATAACAAAAAGTAAAATGGCAGACATAAATCCAATTATATCAATAACATTAAATGTGACCAGATTAAACAACCCAACCAAAAGGCAGAGATTGTCAGAATGGATTAAAAAGGAAGATCCAACAATTTGATGTCTTCAAGACAAATACTTTAGATGAAAAAATATGTATAGGTTGAAATAACTGAACATGAAAAGATGCATAATGCAAACAGAAGCTATAAGGAAGCTCTAGTTGCTATAGTAATATCAGACAAAAGAGACTTTAAAATATAATTAAAATGTTACTAGAGATAAAAAAGAGCATTTTATAATGATGAAAGGGTCAATCCATCAGGAAGATATAACAATTATAAACATATGTGCACCTAATAATAAAGCCCCCAAAAACTATATCAAGTGAAAACTCACAGGATTAAAGTGAAAATAGTCAATTCAACAGTAATAGTTAAATGCTTCAATACCCCACTTTCAGTGATGTATAGAACAACTTGACATAGGATCAGCAAACAAACAGAAAACTGGAGCAACATTAGAAACCTACTAAACCTAAAAGACATCTTTAGAAGGCTGTACTCATCAGCAGCAAAATACACATTCTTTTCAAGTGGACATTGGACATTCTCCAGAGTATGCCATATGCTACAAAACAAACATCAATGAATTTAAAAACATTGAAAACTTGCAAAGTATCTTGTATAACCACAACGAAATGTGATGAGAAATCAATAATAGAAACCAAGTTAGAAATTGGACATAAAGTAATAGGCTCTAAATAACCAATGACTTTAAAAAGAATTACAAGGAGAATGAGAGTATACTTTGAGATGAATGATGATAAAGACATACTATAACAAAATTTATGGGCTACAGCAATGCTTGGAGGAAGTTTTATAGCTCTAAAACCCCGTATTAAAAAAGAAGGAAGATCACAAATCAATAATCTTTCACCTGAATACACTGGAAGAAGAGATCAAGGTACACCTAATAAAAGCAGAAGAAAATAAATTATGAGATTAGAGTGGGGTGCTCGCTTTAGCAGCACAAATACTAAAATTGGAACGATACAGAGAAGATTAGCATGGCCCCTGCGCAAGGATGACATGCAAATTTGTGAAGAGTTCCAATTAAAAAAAAAAAAGATTAGAGTGGGAATTAATGAAATAGAAAATAAAGAAAAGAACAACCAAAACTTGATTCCTTGAAAAAGTAAACAAAATTGGCAAAACTTTAGGCTGACCAAGAAAAAAAGAGGAGACTCAAATTACTGAAATCAAGAATTTAAAAAGGGACATTAATACTGACCATATAGAAGTAGAAAGGATAATAAGAAAAAACTATGGACAGCTGTATGCCCACAAAGTAGGTGGCATGGATAAAATGTACAAACTTCTAGGGAAAAAAAAAACTACAAAGTGAATCAGTAAGGAATAGAAATCTGAATAGACTTATAACGAGTAAAGACTGAATTAGTGATCAAAAAGATCCCCATAGGGTAAAGTCCAGGACCAGATGGCTTCAATTAGGAATTCTATAAAACATAAAAGAATGCATACATTCTTTATATTTAAAGTGATATATGTATTCTTAAAGTATCAAATGTAAAAGACTATATAAAATAAGATGTAAATTATATGGCATAAGATAAAATAATATATAATATATAAAAGAATGTCTATTCTATGTAATGTATATGTATTAAACATTTTTTAGTTTAACTGATTTATATTTGACAAATGAAATTGTGACATATTTGAAGTGCACCACATGATGAATTGATATATGTATATATTGTGAAAGGATTCCCACAATTAACTTAATTAACATATCCATTACTTCATATATTTACCTTGTTTTATTGGTTTGTTTGCTTTAGGGAGAACACCTAAATTCTGTTCTCTTAGCAAAATTCAGTTATACAATACAGTATTATCAACTATAGTCAACATTTTCTACACTATATCCTCACACATTGTTCATCTTTTAACTGAAAATTTATACCCGTTACCAACCTTTCCTTGTTGCTCGCATCCTCAGCCCTGGCAACCACCATTCTATTCTGAGTTAGACTTTTTTTTTTTAATTCTACATATAAGTGATAATGTGTAGTATTTGTCTTTCTCTATCTAGCTTATTTTGCTTATCATAATGCCCTCTAGTTTCATTCGTGTTTTTGCAAATGACAGGATGTCCATCCTTTTTTAAGCTGAACAATACAGACATACACACATACACACACACACACACCACATCACACATCACATCACATCACATTTTCTTTAACAATTTATCCATTGATGGGTGCTTAGTTTGTTTTCATTTCTTGCTATTGTGAGTACTAACCTGAAAAAACTGAATTATTTTGTCATTTCTAAGTAAGATTCATTATTATTATTATTATTACTTAGCAAATAATCTAGCTTAATATGGCAAAGATGTAATAGCAAGTTAATTCACTATGCCTTACCTTCTTTGGGGTTAAATGAAAGGTTTTTGTGCAGAACATTTGATTTCATACATATAATAAATCAGAACTTCCTTTGAAAATCTTCACCACAAAAGCAATATTAAATTCTATACACATAGTGACATATATAAGGCTTATTGTATTTTTTTTAATAAAGTATTAAACTTTAAGGTATTTGTCAAAGAGCTGAAAGACTTCAAGACTTCCATCTCTCTTTTTCACCAAGAGCAATCTTCAGCTTAAAATCTCATAATTTTGAAGACCTCAGAGTCCTCTACTGCATTTTAATATAGGAGTTGTCATTGGATTATGTATGTCTGAAACACTAATAGAAAAATCAGAATTGCTTTACATTAGTATGCTCTTTAAATAGCCAAAATGGAAGCTAGGCAATATCCTGGTAAGCTAAGAATCTGTAATTATATTTTAGCTAAAAGATTAATGTTATTACAGGTGGGACTTTGAAACATCAGTCATCGCTTTGGGTAAGATGCTAAACAGAACTGGTGTCAGAAGACTACCTGGGATAATGGGAGTGGTTGGTCCATGACATGACCTCCATCTTTCCTTAGTTAGCAAGAGTGAGTTGATTAAAAGAGTAAATTTAACACACTGAAAACTCTCAAAGGCCAGACCTCATACATTAGAGAAAGAGCTTTGCTTGGATATTTGAGCCCAATGAATAAAGAAGGAATAAAGCAGAGTGGAAAGGTCCTAGGAATTATGGCCTCATGAATGGGGAAAAAGCTTTGATATACTGGGCCCCAGAATATCTGTAATTATAGCAATAACCAAAGCAACATGTAGTAACAATTATTGGGAATATACTTTATGCCAGGCACTGTGCTAAGAACTCTATACATAATAACTCAAAGGAGATATTTTATTCCATTTTACAGATGGGAAAATAGATTAAGTAATCACATTAAGGAATCCATGAAATAGAATCCTTGATGGCAAGGATTATTCTGACTCCAAAGTTTAGGTACCTTAATGCTACCCTTCCTTCTGAAATGGGAGACACTAAATGCTCCCTGGGGCCAGGAGATGATGTAAGTGAGTGATGCAAGTTCAGTGTAAAACACCAGGAATAGTCATGCCTATGGAGAAGGGATAACCTTTTTGTGTTCCTTAGAAAGACTTTATTTTAATTTGCTTTTTGGTGTTCTTTTTAATTTTAAAAACACTTACTGGCCAAAGACAAATTGAACACAGTTTTCCAGTTGACAGCCTTCCAATGAGGGGATGAAGTTTGAGGGCTTTTTGAAAAATCAGACCAGAAAACCATTTTTTTTTTGTTTATTTGTTTGGTTTTTTTGGGGTTTTTTTTTTTATCTAAGAAAGATGTGGACGCTTCCCAACTAACACACCTGCATCAGCTATAGAAAGAGAAATGGTTACCCAAATAATGCCCAAAGAGCTTTATCCTTTTTCCGTCTTCTGCTCGGCCTTTCCATTTCCAGATGCATCCTGCAAAAAAAAAAAAAAAAAAATTCCAAAAAAAAACAATTCAAGAATCCACTTTAACTGGTGGGATGTCAGCCCTCTAAACCTAAAACTTAGGACAGTAAAATTCAAAAACATAAAAATGAGCCTTTCTTTTTTCGTTGTTTTTAAAGATTTTTTTTTATTGGGGAATTGGGGGGATGGGAACAGCGCTGGGGAGTTGGGGGAAGGGGAACAGACAAGTTGCTGTCCTTCTGTTCTTCAGTCTAGTTGTGGAGGACTTTGCTTCACTGGCCCAAGTTGGCACCATCATTGCGCTCTTCCTGGACGAGGCACATCAGTCTCCGGCTTCTGGACGGCCGCTCACTGGCAGCTGCTGGCCGCTCACTGGCAGCTGCTGGCTGCTCACGCTGGCTGCGGGCTACACACAGTAGCCCATAGCAACCCACTTGCAGCAGGGGCTGCAGTCTACTCCGTCGCAGCCCAGCTCCAGGTTGAGCTGTTGTTCAGCATCTTAGCTGTGGAGGGCAGTGTCACTGGCCCGCATATGTGGCATCTGAACCGGGGCCCTCTGGCGTCCCAGGCCAGCTCTTAACCAATGCGCCACTTGGCCGGCCCAAGTTTTTATTTACCCCTTTTACTTACCCCGTGATTCTGAGTAGCTTATCCTTCATCAAAACTCACTGTCTTGAATAGAATAGGCAGAGGGAGAGGAGCTCGAGGGATTGCTTTTTCTTTGTAAGTACAAAACAAGAAGCTGAAACATCCTGTTGTCCCCAACTATGCCTGGTGCTCCCTTTCCTGTGCAACTCTGTGCTCACTCTCCTGCGTGGCTGACATGTCCTTCTCCTACTAAGGCAAAGTAAAGAGAACACTCTGAACCTAACTAAGCTTTACAGTGAAACAAACCTGGGTTTGATCCTTGGCTTTCCTTTTGAGAACTACTTATGTACCAGTTATACCATTTATGAGGATGTCGGCTTCCTTAACTTTAAAATGAAAATAGTACCTGTTCAAGATTGCTGTAAAGGTTAAAAGACTTAATGCCTGGTACATTGCAATTGTTCGGTAAAATGGCTCTTGTTATGATTATCTCCACCTTTAAACCTGCCCAACCCTGGGCATCCAACTGTACTGTCATTTTGCCCATCAAACCTTAAATTGCCTCTATAGACAGAGGTTTTCTTCTTTGCTTCTCCTGTGTGTCTATAAGTCCCATATTTGTGCCTTTTGTGACATTTACTCCAATAGGTGTCATAGAAATAGTTATACAATTTCTTTTTTTTTTCTATTTTAAATTATAATGTTGTAAAGATAGAAGCCTTATCTTATTCACCACTTATACCCACTGATGTCCAGAGTGGTATCTTGCTGATAGTAATCACTAAAAAACATTTATTGAAAAAATTCAACACTCTTCATGCATTTTATTTACAAACATTAAGCTGTACAAATTATGTTTGTAGAATTTAAAAACATTAATTTGCACAAATTATAATTGTAGAGGATATTGAGAAGATGCAAATGAGCATATCCATGCAAATCACCACTAAGGTTAAATAACAAATATTACTAGCATATCACCAGCACCTTAGAAGCCACCTCTTGTATCCTGCCTATCACAGCTACTACCTCCTACACTGATAATCACTATTCTGACGTTAACATCCTACTGTATTTTGGTTTTGTCTGTGTTTCAAGCATGTGTATCTATCTATGTATAATACATATGCAAAAATAAGAGTGTTTTTTTCTGATCAACAACATTATGAATATTATTACTGCATGTCACTCTGTGTAACACAAATACCTTCATTGTAATTGTCAGTAGCATTTCATCCTATGACTGTTCCACAATCTATCTATTTTAGTGTTGATATAAATCTGAGTTATTTCTTATATTTGGAAATTTTTAAATATACTCCTAAATAACCTATAAGAAAAAGAAGATATCACAATGAAAATTAGATGTCATTCAAACCATGCTTAGAGTGAAAATTATAGCCTAAGATGCATATATTGGAAAAGAAGAATGCTCAAACATAAATCAATAAACTTAGTATTAATACCAAGAATTTAGAAAAGTGATAAATTTAGTTCCAGGAAAGTAGAGACAGAAAAAAATAAAGACAAGCTTAGAATATAATGAAATAGGAAAACAAAAAAACAAAAAAACAAAAAAAACACGTAATAGGGGGCATCGAGAAAGCCAAAGGCCCAATTCTTTGAAAAGACTGTTAAAATTGACCAGCTTTGGCAAGAATAATCAAGGAGCAATAAGAGAGACAGCAATCAATAACAAATCTAAGCGGGGAGGGAAGGAAACATCACTACAGATCTTACATTCATAACAAGATAATAATAGGATATTGTGAGTAGTTTTATCAATAATGTATGAAAAATTATATGAAATGGACAAATTATAGAAAATCAACAAAAGCTGACATGCAAAACTTTTAAATTAATTTTTTTTTTGGTGCATATGAAATAAAGGAGTCAGGAGAAGATACAAAAAGGAATAAAATTTGTCTTTGGTTTGAAGGAGCCTGCAATATAGCAGGCTAATTGACAGTAAACACTTCTGATTACCCATAACATTTTTTTTCAGACCAACTGAAGAAAAAAAAATAAGTGCTAAATAAAAATATTTCTAAGAACCGATAGCATTCAAAAACTAACAAAATAATACGATTTTGCTCCCACCAAACTTAAAGGGAAAATGAGAACTTAGAGGTGAACAATTTAGCTTTTCCTTGAAGGCACTCACTGTTCCTGGAAATTTGAACTGTCTTTTTTTACACCCTCCCCTGTGTAACAGAAAATAAATTAATAATCAGGACTCACACAATATGGGGAACATAAACCCATCATTAAACCATTTTCTACAGCACTACATCCTTGGGGTAAGATTGACTCAGATTAACATGGGCATTTTTGTAGCCTAATTTCATATGCAGAAGATAGTCCAAAGAACCTCAGGACTTGAATTTGATTTAAGGCTGTCCAAGAAAAGTAGTGCCTCTGGATACTTGGGGAAAGCAAGTACCTATCCTCTGTAGAGGAGCAGCACACCTTCATCTCTAAACTAATATTATTCCTAAAAATAATTTTACTGATATAATGAGCATCGCACTGTGAAGGCAACCAAGCAAACAAAGAAACAAGATATGGTGAGCAAGAATAGAAGCAACAACAACAGACCAGCAAAGACTTTCAACACTGGAGTTATCACACACATTTTAATAAATAGAAGATACGCTAAAATGTCTGCAAGTAACAAAAACTATAAAAAGTGATAGATGCTGTGTTATGATTGATTATTCAGAAGAGAACTAAAATTCAGCTGGGAGAATGACATGGGCTTCCTGAATGGGCAGCATTTAAGTTGACTTAGGAGGATGTTTACAGGCAAAGATAGGATGGAAAGTGCCTTTCAGATGGAAACACCTCCTGAGTAAAGACATGGGAGCCTGAAAGCATTAGGTATCTTTTAACAATGAAGACGAGTCCAGGTTGGTGAATAAGATATGTGAGAGGGAGAGCTGGAGATAAGATTGGTGATGGAACTTAAATGTTAGACTCTGCAGTGATTGAATGGATGTGATCATTACCACTTTTTCTACCCCAACCTTAACACTGATATAAAACTAAATACAACTTATCATCCTGAGGACTCAAACCAATCATTATAGATGATAAGAGGAAGGCCCTGAGAATAATCATCTAGAATTAAAAAAATTAAAAAAAAAACACAAGCAAAACAGCAAAACTCAAAATACTGTGTAAAATAACTTAGAAAAGCATTGGATCACGAAGTATCTTAAAATGTATCTAAAAAACCATGGTAGGTGATGACAAAATTGGACAAATTTAAAGTTTTTCTGCATGCTCATGCAGCTATGCAATGGACATGGGAACAAATCATAATTCAGGGTTTGAAAAGGTACCACGGCTATATATTTGTTATTCTGGATGTTGCTGCGTGGTGAGGACATCAACACATGCTAGGATCAGGCCCTCTTTTTGATATACGTATGCAATTGCAATGTTAGCAGATGTGGTAAATAACAATGATTACATATTTATAGTCAAAGATTATGTCTTCTTCTTTAGATAGAAAGATGAAAACACCACTGAGAAGAGATATAAAGGCTATGTCCTTGTCAGCACTGAGAATTTAGACAAATTTCTGAAAGAAAATAGGTGAATGGAAATAAATTGATGGACAATCTTGAGCACAGAGAAACAGCCAATAGTGCCCTTGGGAAGTGACTGAAGAATCAGAGAAATTCTCTTCTCTGAACAGAGAGATTCAAACTTGAAGAAGTGAGGTTCAGATGATGGGAATGAGATGGACAAAAACCAAACTGGTTCATTTAAAAACTACCTGGGGGCCAGATATGTCCATCACCGCATCGCTTCCTTTCCCTAATCTTCTGTATAAAGAGTCAGTGATACAACGACTTCAACCTCCAGCATAAAATTGAAGTGATCCTCTTCAGAGAAATGAGATAAACTTTCTCAGGGAAACTGGAGCTCCCACTGAGAGTGTGGACAACTGGCTCTGGAACAAATGCCCCCAATTGGTAGTGACTTCAGATGTTGATTCACTCTTTGTTATTTCCCTTGAGTCTGTGCATCAGGAATTAGGGCAGGACTCAGCTGAGTGGTCCTGCAGCACGTGACATCGTGACACCGGCTGGCATTGCTCACTCAGGGTGCAGCTGGCCACGGGGCTGAACTAGAAGGCTTCACCTGCCTGCCTAGTACTTTAGTGCTCCAATATATCCTCTTCTCCCCTCCCCACGCCCCATATTGCCTGTCATCAATCAGTAGTCTTGCCTGAGATATTTTACATCATGGTGACTGACTTCTCAGGGAGAGCATTCCTCATGGAGAAGCCCCAGTGGCAAGCCCTGAACAAAGGAAGGCTTAATTTCATTGAATTTCCATGAACTTTCTTGGAAAAAAAGGGAACGCCAGCAAAGTAAAACAAAGTGAAATGAAGAAGGCGAGGGGAGAGGGAATGTGACAGATTCAACTCAGGGGTCCAATAGACTAACTCAAAAGGGCAATGGAAAGAAATTCCGTATTAGACTGTGGTTATGATTACTGTTAGGGAGTAAAAGTCTACTGGGAGGGAAGGGAGGCAAAATTAATTCTCATTTCACTCCATCAGTACAGAGCGAATTTAGTACTTAATGTATGTATTACTTTTACAGTGATTTTCAAAGCAGACAATGCTCGAAAAAACTGGCAAGTAGCTTTCTTCAAAACCAAATATAAAATTTGTTTTAACGTTATTAAGCTTTCTATAGTCTGCAATACTTCTAATTTATACTCCTAAGATTATCTTCGCTATAACTTTGATATTTGGGGGACAGGGAGGACAGGGTTTTATTGCTTCCTAGGTTGTGCCAGAAAGTGGGGTTGATTTTTTTTTTTAATCTCTTCTTCCAATTCTTTTGGTCCTTTGAGTTTATTTTTTTTTGTTTTCTTGATGTACCTCATGTAGCGGTTTTTTTGTAGAATTGCTGACTGGACGTTATTGCCCATGACTCTCCTGTTCTACCCTTCTGATGAAGCACTAAGTAAGAAAATTAGGCTTCACCAAAAGTGTAACCTTATTCAAAACAGAGGAATGTAGGCAATTGGTAAAACTGTTCATTTACAACCACTGCAAATAATTCACACTGAAGAGGAAAGGAAAAAGAAAAGAAAGGAAGAGCGGGAGGGAGGAACAAACCATGTGCATCTGGAGAAATGGAAGTGTAATACCTCTTGTATAAAACACCTTCTAGGAAGAGAGCTTTTCTCCGGGAAAGGAACTATGTTTTATGGACATTATCTGATTCGAGTCCATGGCAAGGAGCTGAGAACAACAAGCTGAGAACAATGAGAAAGTTTGTGATTGGATAGAATTTGTGATTCACAGAATGACAGCGAGGCGTAAATCCTGTTTCTCTTACTCTACCTTTTGTTCTGCTTTTATGCACTATAATTAAAAAGCCTCAGCTGGCAGCCCTACAGATCTAGCTCGGAAGGTCTAGGACTTTCTGGGAAAGGCAGACATGAAGGTGTGTTTGTGTGAGTGTGATGTGTGTGTGTTGTGGTTGTGAGGCTCTCCTTGCCTTTTTCAGTAAGCTTGAGGTTATTATTATTTTTTTTAATTGGAATAAACTTTGAGCTGTGTAGTCAAGCCAAATCTACCTGGCCCCTCCACTTACTGGCTTTTTCCTGGTCAGAGGGTTAGTATGACGATCTCACAATTGGGGAAACTCCAGTTCAATATGCATATGACAGTGTCAAGCCATGTGCCTTCGATCACCTTTATGCAACGTAGAAATCTCTATTGAATATATGACTGGCAGTTCTCAAACCCCATGCCCTTTATATTAGCTCGCTATTGCTGCATGATAAACCACCCTGAAACCTAGTGCTAAAACCAACCATTTACGCAGTTCCCAAGTCTATCTGTTGACAATTTAGCCTGAGCTCAGCTGCGTGGCTCTTCTGGTCTCGGGTGGGCTCCCCCTTCAGTATGCTGTTAGCTTAATACAGCAGGAGACCTCTGCCCCTAAGAGTTGATGGCAATTAGCAGAAGTGACGTGGAGGCCGCAATGCCACATGTCTCTGTTCATCTTTCAGCCGCCTTGTTGTGGTGGTTTTCAGGGTGACCAAACAGGCTTCCTAGAGGACAAACATAAGCATGGGAAGCTTTAGGCCTCGGCTTGAAAGTGACACTCCTGTCTGTTGCAATCTAGGATCCAAAGACAGTCATAAGCCCAGCCCAGATTCACTAACTCCACCTCTAGAAGGGAGAAAGAATAAAAGCAAATTACAAGACATCTTTGAGATAAGGAGTAAAATAACTGCAACCAGTTTTTCAAACAATCCACGCTATCCTTCTTATTGTTTTCTGGTATTTCCGTTAGGGCCCTTCACCATGACATATCAAATCCAAAACAGATCACAAATTAATTTTGAATACCAGGATCTACCCCAGAAATGAAGAGGATGCTTTCACGTTAGAAACCTATTTTTAGAATTCAATGCATTAATAGACGAAAGATAGTATTTAATATCTAATTAAAATTTTCTAATCTTAGAACATTTCCTTTGTCATCCCTGGTACAATGGTGAGTCCTTGATATTTATTAACTCATTTTAATTGTACCAAAATTACTAGAAGATAAATACTGATATTATTCAGTTTAAAGATAAGGAAACTGAGTCCTAGATGTTATCAGAAACTTGTCCAGAGTCACACAGTTAGTCATTAGCAGAACAGGAACCAAACCACTACTTACAAACTTAAAATCACTTTTCAGTTGAAAGCACAAAACCCCCAACTGATGATGGGCACCACTCCAGTAAAAGGGTTTTTCTATATTTTCCCAATCACCCTCTCCCCACTCACAGTTTACAACCATCAAGGAACAAGTAATGTTTTCTGGGGAAGGTGATCGGGGCCTTCTTTGCAATGTATTCTGTGGAACACAGGTACACAGTCCATGTCAACAACTTGCTGACAGCCCTTGAAGCCTTAAACTCTATGGGAACCGAAACGACTGGAAATTTTAGAAAAGTACAAATGTAAAACTGGAGCTTTGTTCTTAGGATTTTAGAGAGAGGATCCTGACAATAGATTCAGGAAGCAAGAAAGTCCAGCTCCAAAACATTTCCTCTACACCTGCACCAGTGGGGGTTAGGGAAGCCATGTCTCTCTTTGGGGAAATAAGTATCAAATGAGTTAGTTCACTGGGAAGGCACACTGCAGTGCCTTTTGTTCTTATCAGATCACAGCCTCGCTGAGTAACTGAGTCAGGATGAGCGGCCCTAATTTGAAGCCAGGAGAGTTTATGAGGATTAGGAGAATAAGAACATAGAAAGTATAAAGAAAGCATTTTATCTATTTATCTATCTATTATCTATCTATATATCTATCATCTATCCATCCATCCATCCATCCATCCATCCATCCATCCATCCATCCATCTATCTATTCATTAACCAAAATGATTGCCAGACTCCAAGCTGTGCTCAGTCTGATGGTGCGGAAAGACAGATTAAAGTGAAAATGATTATTCACAGGTTATTATTTGGGTAAAACATAGGCAATTCCTGAGATAAGAAAGAAAGCCTAGCCCAGAGGAGAAATTGTATTTATTATTGTTGATTTTACTTACTACTGACATTAGATGCTAAGAAAACTCAGGTTTGGGAATGATTAATTGTTCCCTGAGTGAAGATGTGTAGGATCAGAAGTAGTGTCACTGATGAGGTGGCATTTGAACAAGATCGCGAAGAGTGAGTAGGAGTGTGCCAAATATTCTAAGCTTCCTTCTCTGAGTCCTGAACACATGTTAGGAGATGTTATAATGTAACAACCATGGCCAGTGCTCTCTGTCTTGTATAACAACGGAGGCACAGCATGACAAGTAGAGGCTCGCAATTATTGAGTTCTAATCATGATTTCCAGGCCTATTTCCTTAGCTTAGAGAGTTAGTTCTAATGGCTACAAAAATCAATGGAAGACTATGTTTAGCTGTAAGTCTTTCAGACAGGGCTGCTAATTGCTCTGTAACTGTGGGTCTGACTGTGTTATCCACCTTCCTTCTGAAGCGATCTGGTTCTGGTATCATTCTCTTTTTAATGGCTGTTTGTACAAAATAGCAAAGCCAGAATGGCCCTTGGAGACGTCTTGTCCCGACCGGCTTGTTGGAGCCCTTTCTCCAGACACAACCTTATTTAACATCATAAACAAATCAAAGAGGAGTGTTTGCCTGAAGGAACCCTGGTGTGGCTGGGTCTGTTCAACCACTGCCCAGACTCACAGCTGCATGACCCCAGTGGAAGCTCCAAGGACACACACCCTGCCACCTGACCAAAGACAGTGATCATTGTCTTGTCTCACACTTTGTTCTTAGAGTTGAGAAAATGTAACCCAGCGAAGCTTATTGATGACTTGAGGTCACACAGTGGAGAGTTGTCATAGCTACCTCAAAGTCACAGCGTGTCCTACTGCACAGTGGTTACTCTCCCAAGTCTCTTAAAATATCAGGGGTTGGGCATAAGTCAAGAACAACATTTTGGGCCGGCTGAGTGGCTCAGTTGGTTAAGAGCTTGCTCAAGAGTTTGAGCTCTGAGCAACAGGGTCCCCAGTTTGATTCACGGCCTGAGCTGAGCTGCCGCTGAGCTGCCAACAGGTGGCAGGATGGCTCAGCTAAAAAAATTAAAAAATTAAAAAATTAAAAAAAATAACATTTTGGCCACTTGGAATAAAACTCATGTTATCTCCTCATATGAAACATTTGGTAGGACAGTGAAACTCGGAACTTCAAGAGCTTGTTAACAACACGGAACCCTTGACCTCACTCCAGAATTAAGCAACTAAATGTTCCTAGGTCAGAACAAGAAAAGAGATATTTGATAAGACCATGCATCCAGGTGATTCTGACGTAGCCCAACTACTAGAGTTTAGGTTTTGCCTCTGGATCTACTATTCTAGGGAAATTGTAACTTATAAAACTTTGGGATGTAGAACTTCACCTGCAGAATAATATGTAAGTGATATTTAGCTTATTACAGGGACAGGGTGACCAGCTAGGGAAGGATTGCATATATGGTTCATTAACAACTGTAGTTTCAGTGAGTAGTGGGTGTTCCCACCTGTCTCCTGTAGATTTCTGCATACAGCTTGTTGGCCTGTCCATGATCACATGACCACAAAGTCCAGTGGGAAAGGCTGGGGAAGCCACATTAAAGCCTCCTTCGGTTGTCCCTCTGTATGTAATTATCTGAAAGTAAGATTTTGGCCTCCAAAGTGCGCACTACTCAAGATCTCTTGGAAAGGCTCCATATACAGAGGTATCCTACTTTCCTAATGTTTAAATTGGAAAATCCAAATTTATCTACAGTTGGAAAAGTAGGGCTGCTTTTCTGTATCAGATCATGAGGAATCTCATTATTTTAGGATTCTGAAAGGAATCTCAGAAATCAAAGAGTTTATTTGTTGGGAGCCAATTGAGGACAGTTGGGGATACTGAGGCTGTGGCAAATTGCTACATGCCTCTATGCAGTACCCTATGCCTAAAGGAGGGGCTGGATAAGAGAGTCTGCTTAGTAACTGCATATGCAAGGCTTGGACACTCCCCAAAGTATCCATTCCCACAGCAAGTGAACCGCAGAGCTCACTGTAAGGCTTGTTTACAGTTTCACTATGGTCATTGCTTAGGGGATTTCGGGCCTCCCAAAATCCCCGGCTCTAGTCCCTGGTTCCTGTATGCCTACACCCAAAGCCCCTTGCTAAAACCCCCTACCAAAATCCCCTGTGCGTAGCTAGGGAAATTTCCCCACAAAAGAGGAAGTTGCTTTCTATATAACCAGTGTGTATCCAATAAGCAGTGGCAGTCTCTGCCACCAGCGGCAGGGTGCCCCTCCTGATCCCAGCTTTTGTCACTATGTCTTTCTTTCTTATTTAATTTCTTCCATTTCTCAATCTCCCACCCGGTCCACTCAGGGACCCTCTAGGTACCTGGCTAGCTCGCACCAGGTGGCCACCGGAAGTCGAGAAGTCGAGCAGATCTCGGCATTTATTTCCATCTTTTTTTCAGAGCTTGGTTGGGGTTGCAGGGGCCCATACCTAGATAGCAGTAAGGCTAGGCCCTGAGTCAAAAGCCAGGAAAGTGAGTACATTTTTCTAAAGAAAATAAATATTTTGAATAAATTATTAAATGGTATACAAAGTAAAGTTTCCTCTAGAATTTTATGTTCATGAAATTTGAAGTAGGTAAGAATAAATAAAAACTAAGTGGAATGAAGAGAACATGGAATTGAAATTAGAATACAGGTTATTTGTGAACTTTGTAAGTCATCACTGTTATTTTTCAACTTGTATTTATTATAAATCAAATTTTTGCACACAGTGGTTTAAGAATAAGGGATTCATCCCCACTAGTTTCTCAGCAAAGGGAGAAAAAAGCAATGAGACTGAACTTGATTTTTAAAACACTGTGATTTTAGATTAAAAAAAAAATCTACAAAGAAAGAGCAAAAGGCCAGCATATAATGACAGCGATTCTAGGGGCAACCCTAAAAAAACGCTGGGTCCTTTCAGCAGACATGCAGACTCATTAACCGGAACTCATATTTCTCAGAAAATGCATTTTATACACTGAAAAGCAGCATTGGACAAAATTCAGGGCTCTGCCTGGATGCGCCTTTGGCTGTGGCTTAAGCAGCTGCTTCTAATTCTTCTCAAGTCCATCAGTTTAGGAAAGAGGTGCGAATGGGCCAACTCTGCCTCCAGAGGAGGAGAGAATCAAGAGGCTTTGCTACCTCTGTTAGCTAGACCTAGCTGGAGCAGTGGCAAAGGCATAGGGGACACAGGAAACGCTGGCTTCTGATGGTGAAATGCTCAATCTGTGTGCCATCAAGTGTGGTGCTTGGACATGTATCATCTTTGGAGCCAAAGTCCTAGGTTCAAACCTCGCTTTCTTCTCTGAGGTCTTGTACAAATTATTTCATTACTCTTTTGCCACCTCTGAGGCTTAATTATACATTTAAAAGTAAGAAAGAAGAGACTAATAATTCCATATCAGATTTGCTGTTTGTTTTTTGTGCCTAAAGCAAAATACGTTCTCCTCAATGATTGGTTTTTCCCTCCACCTTTATAGGTTCCATGCCCAGTTGTCTTTGTTTTGACCAGTATATACTAGTGTAGCTTGCGTCGTATAATGAGCCATTCCCAAACATTTCAAACAACAACCACTTCCTGGGATTAGTGTTCTGCAGATTGGCAACTTGGGTTGGATTTAACTGAACGGTATGTCATGGATTTGGCCAATCTTGGCTAGACTTGCTCATGCATTTGCATTTCCTGGAAAGTCAGCCAGGGCCTGTGGGACCATGGGGCTTTCCTCCATATAGAGAGCCTGGGTTTACTCCCACAGAAATAGTAGAGGTACCAAGAGAGCTGCGTGGAAGCTCTACGTCCTCTTGGGATCCAGGCTTGGAACAAAATTATTGTTTCTTTGGCCACATTCTTTTGGCTGCATCTAATCATAAACCCAACCCAGATTTAAGTCATAAAAGAAATTCATTCTCTTGGTGGAGGAGTTGAAAGAATTAGTGCAATGTTTGCAGTTTACCACGCCAAGTATACTCTTCCTGGAGACTCCTTTAATTGATGGAAGGAGCACTGTACTGCATGACAAAACACTTACTTAGTTCCTGGTCATTTCACTGAGTCTTTCTCCCCTCACCTGCAAAGTAGGGCATTTATTCCAAAGCTTTGTTGTTACATGTTACAGTGGCATCTCCTTGTGATTCATCCCAGAGCTAAGACAAGCATAGATGTCATGCATTTATTTATTTGGAGGTTGGGGGCACCTCCTCCTCTTTTTTTTTTTTTTTTTCTGACAGGTGTCCTGGGAAATCCTTCTGGAGTAGCAATCTGGCCCTTCTTCTCATTTTGCCAATCTGATCACCCTCGGGTAGGGTGATTTAACAGGAGTAATTAATCACTGTGTTTTCTGAAATTGGAAGCCAAGGCACATTAGCCTCATACCAGAGAGCATGTATGCAAGTGAGGGGGTTAGGAAGGAGTGTGTGTAACGAGAGAGGTGAGAGTCTTATAATTAAGGAGGAGCATAAATAATAATGAAAGTCATTAGTGCCACTCGGTTGAAAGAATGTCATAAATGTAATTGGGGCATTAAAGTGAAATCCATTATGACAAACATTAACACATACAAAGAAGGGGAAAATGTGGTTATCTTGAGTTTGACAGATAGTGTCAGCTTCCAGTGGGGCCCAGATGGCATTCAGGAAAATGTTATGAGCAGTTTTATTTTAATATTTTTGGTTATGTGATATTTGGGAATTGAATGACACAAACACACGAGGAGTTTTCTCATGCCTGGCCTTGAAGCGGCTGGCAGAGAAGTGGGGTCACCGAAGGCAGCCGCGGACTGGAGGACTTCCATCTCCAATGCACGACTATTTTTCTTAGGTGTTGTGATAACGCAAGGCATATGAGGCAGCCTGGCATTTTTCCTCCGTGAAATTCCCTGTTGAACAAGACATGCAGTTTGGATGCTTTCTTTAAAGAATAGCAACGTGTGGGGAAAGCGACAGGGATGAGAACGAGGACATTTAAACAATTATGCAGGAAATTATATGATGCTAAAATTGAACACGGACAGACTGTTCAATGGCAGGATTCCCACTCGTGCTGAGCTTTGCAAACAGGAGGATTATTTTTCCTTTCTCTCTGGAACTGTAATTTTTGAGCATGAAATAATTCAGAATATAAGGCAAAAGACAAACGTTTAAATATGTCTAAAGGCGGAGAAACAAAAAGAAGGAGGTTGTGAAAAAGACAGAGAAAATTAAGATGGCGTGTGTGTGTGTGTGTGTGTGTGTGTGTGTGTGTGTTCAAAAGGAAGGGAATGATAAATGATGGTGGTAGTTTGGGAAGAGAAGTGTTCTTCTCTGGAGCATTTTTTGGGTCAATTCAGACTCAAGGGATCAAGTCCCTGCCAACAAGGATATCATGAGGACTCAATGAGTTATATATGTAAAAGTCTTAGCACACTGTGTGAAAATGGGAGCTACAATAACGCTTATTAAAAGTGTTATTGTATGTCAAGGCTGGTGGAGCAATCCACATGTGGGAATTGGGGTCTAGAGTATGCATGCCTGTTAGGGAAGAGGGTGTGGAAACTGACGTCTGTGTCAAGCCCAGTGTATGCAAGGATATCTAGATAATAGGAGTATGTTAGTTAGCTCACTTAATCCACATTGTAAACTGTTCAGCAGGTATTATTGCCTATAACCCAGGAGACAAAGGATCAGATAGTTAACATGAATGTAAAGCCATTAAAACAGCCACTGGTACATAATAAATGCTCAATAAATGGTCACCCTTATGGTCCTTGTGCAGTGCTTGTAATCTACCACAGCAAGTCACACATATAGCCATTGGGCTAGTCAAGGTTTAAATCATTTTCTCTTTTATTCCAATTGCACCAAGCTGCCTCTCCCTGACTCACCTGGAACAATCCACCCTGCAACAGATGGGTGTTCTATAGTGAAAACTCCATGGAGACAGCTGGGGTGGAAAGGAAAGTCTTTAAAGCCTGGATCTAGAAACTTGGGTTGAAGTGTCTGAGACAACCCCTGAGATTCATGGTTTTTTCCGTGCACATGTAGACTTGGTACCCAGAGACCTTCAAGGAAGGATTGGTTGCCTCAGTTGCTGGGAGCCTTTCAGGGATTGTTTCAATTGTTAGGAATCACCTCATACAAGGTCATGGCCCTTCCTGAGCACATCCATACTAGAAGACTGATGGCTGTGGGAGTATAAAGACAAATTCAGTAGGAACATGACTCAAGGGCCTTATACCTCAAGGGTTCCACATGCGTCTTCAAGGAGGAACATTGGCTAAAGCTGTTATCAGGCCTGCATAGCAACTGGACTTTTTCCTCCAATCCCCTTTCACAGAAGTGGATCCCAAGCACTCTTTTTAATAAACATGCTGCACACTAAACTCTAATTCAGAATCTGTTTCCTGGGGGACCCAAGTGGAAACAGTTTTGAATCTGCAAAGGGAGGTGGTATGGGGGTTTCCTACGAGATTTCTGTAAGGATTTGAGGGGAGCTAACCCTAACCCTAACCCTATTCAGCCAGGAACACAGTTCTGAGCACATAAAGGAGTTTCAGAAAATGTTACTGAATCTAAAAATGAGTCAATTGAATAAAAGATAATGAGCACACACCATCACATCAGCACTGAGCAGGATCATTTAGGGGGCTGAAATTTCATTCACCACCTTCATTGCACCCTAAGGAGATGCCATCCTGTATTCAGGTTCATCCCTAGGGAGCTTGCCAGGAGGCAAACAACATAGCTTGAGTAACAATGTCTTGCTGAACCTCTTCCACATAAGTGCTCTGAGGTAGAATCAACATGTTTAAAATGAACATATCAAAGAGGGGAAAAGTGAGTCAGAAAAGGACAACACTTGGATCCAGGAGGCTATATAGAGAACAGGCTGTGTCTTGACTTAGGAAGGCTGGCTTAAGAGTCTAAATAATAAGTAATAATGAATATTAAGAGTGGGACTGAGGAGGAGGAGGCAAATTTTGGCTTAATTTTGTTTGTTTGCTTGTTTTTAAATTACATTCTCATTTTTTAAAAATTATATGAGTAATATGTGAATATACTCTCAAAATTAAAAAGCAGCAGTATGTTCGTCCTTTAAGGATCTAATGCTAAACCCATCTTGCTCACCTTAGAGGTTTCCTTTTGGAAGTAGAGAAAATTTGGAGTCTAGAGATTCTTTTCTATTAGTGGATATGGGTTTTGTTTTTGTTGTTTTGAATTTTCAATTTTTGTGTCTTTTCTAAAATTATACTTTTCTTTAAGATATTCATTTCTTCCAATCTTTAAAAATTATTTGTACAAAGTTGTAGCTTATTTTAAAATTAAACAAAACAAACCTCATATTCATAGCAATATTGCCTTGTACTCCCTAAGAGTGATTATTTGTACATTCCTTATTTTCTTAGAGGATTATCTCATTTTAAAAGAATAAGTTGGTTTAGAAAAAAATTACCTTTGTTATAATAAAATTACAGCAAGTCACTCTTTATCCTTTTATGTTATTTTAATGTTTGGTTTAACTGTATTTATCTTTCTGTCTTTTTCAGTTGGATATTTAATCACCATTCAGTCATTTCTTTATTTCTATATCTATCTATCTATCTCTATTTGTCCATATTTACTACTTGTAGGACTATGAAATCCCCTCTGAGCACAGCCTTAGCTACTTCCTGCTGGCTAAAACAAAATATTCTTTATTTTAAATAGTTTTTATATTCTATTATTGTGCTTTTTAACCACTTTATTATTTAAAAGTGTGAAATTTAATTCCTAGCATGTTTTGGAGGGCATTAGCCATTAATATTGATTTATAATTTTATATTATCAGGATTATAAAATATATTGTCTGCATTTTTTAGAGTTAATTCTTTGTTGTCTTGCATATAATCTGTATTTATAATGCTTCATATGTATGCGACAAATGCATATTTTTTCTTTGAAGGTATGAGCTATTTGCTAGATAGCTATTTGATTATACTTATTAATGGAATCATTTCATTCTGATATCTTCACTATTTTTCCCTTTTTCTTGATTTGTCAATTTCTCCTATAAATTCTACCATTTAAGCTTAAGATATTTTTGAAGCTATTGAAAAATTTCTCTTTGCCCATTCAAAATTCCATCATTAGAAATGAATTCCTTTGTATCCAAATGGATTATTATTTTTGAAATGTTTCTATTGAAATGCCATCAATCTTGGAAAAGGTACTACTTCCAGCTGGGCTGGCAATCACCAGGTACTTACGCCATCTCTCTTCCCTCCTGGGCCTTCACCAGGCTTGGCTAATTGATCAAGGTCTTCCTTCCTGCAGAGCCCAGATGCTTCCTTGGAATATACTGCTCAAGTCAGTTGCTACCAACTGATCACAGTTTGCCCTTCAGTTAAAACCTATTTGCCCTCCCTGCTTAAAACATTATCAGTCAAGGCAAGAATGTAAAGTTAACCAATGTCTTAGGTTTGGAGGGAAACATTGAATTACTTAGTTACCTGTAAGCTATTGTTCAAGGCAATTGGTCGACATTGTTAAACATGGGACATCTCAAGGTAAAAAAGTATGTGTGAGAACTTCTTGAAATAATTATTTGACAAAATCCAGACAACCAAGAGATGAATCAAAATAAACAATGATGCATTAAAGAAGCTTGGTAAATGGAATCTATCGAAATAAGATTAACCAATTATATTTACAGAACAGAATGTATATAATTTATACCCATGGGAATGAAGAAAGTTACTAGGGAGAAATAAAACAGCTGACCCATGATTATTGAGAGGATGTTGTTGGGGAAGGAAAAAGGCCGTTGACGCCACTAATCTTCTTTTAAAGATATTGATAGCTAAACCCCTTGGTAAATAAACTAATGATATTTGCTAGGAGGGAGGGTTCTTATCTATGGAATACGATTAACCAAATATCCCTAGGTTAGAATTGCTTGTGATAGACAAGACTAGTGCAAATGGATTTATGAAGCATGATTCACAAAGACTATCATATAAGCTGTATGACTATCTGGAATATCAAATGGAAATGTTTTATGCCTAAAACATTTTTCACTATGTAGGACTCTGGCAAATTTCAATTAAAGGCCTCATATAGTACTCTCATCCAAGAACTCTTGTTCCGTAAGGGCAGGAAGAGTCCGAGGAACCATGGGAACTCTATTTTGCTTGGGCCTCTCAATTCTTGCATTTTCAAGTCATGAGTCAAACTTATGAGTCAAACTTTATATTGGATAAGCCCATTGATTTGTGTGATTTATATTTAGCCATCAAGCCTTTATGTTTTTCAAGTAACAAAAATTGGGGGATGTGTAAGCGGAAGTGCAAAAATGACTATTTCTTTAGATTTTTAAAATTGACTTAATTAAATTTATTGAGGTAACATTGGATAATAACAGTACGTAAATTGCAGATGTATAATTCTGTAATGCAACATCTATATATTGCATCGCGTGCTCACCACCCAGAATCTAGTCTCCTGTCATCACTGTGTATTTGACCGCCTTTACCTTCTTCATCCTTTCATCACATCCCTTCCCATCTGGTAACCACCATGCTGTTGTCAGTTTCTATGAGTTTGTTTTGGTTTTTTATTGCTTTCTGTTTTATATCCCACATGAGTGGAATAATGTGGTTCTTGTGCTTTTCCATCTGACTTATTTTGCTTAGCATGAAATTCTCAGGATCCATCCATATTGACACAAATGGCAATATTTCATCTTTTTTATGGCTGGGTAGTATTCCATTATACTCATATATGCGTACCACGTCTTCTCTGTCCAACCATCCATCGAAACACTTAGGTTGTGTCCACATCTTGGCTATTGTGAAGAATGCCGTAATGAACATAGGGATACATATATCTTTATGAATAAGTGTTCTTAAATTTTCCAGGTATGTACCTAGAAGTAAGATTGCTGGGTCATATGGCAACTCTATTCTTAATGCTTTGAGGATCTTCCATACTGTTTTTCATAGAGACTGCACCAATTTACATTCCCACTAGCAGTATATGAAAGGCCCCTTTTCTCCATACCCTCTCCAACATTTGTTATTACTTGCGTTCTTGATAGTAGACATTCTAACAGGTGTGAGGTGGTATCACATTGTGGTTTTGACTTATGTTTCCCTAATAGCTAGTGAGGTTGAGCATCTTTTCATATTCCTCTTTGCCATCTTATAGGCCTTCTTGGGAAAAGTGTCTATTCAGGTCCTCTGCCCTTTTTTTAATTGGATTGTTTGTTTCATTGTTGTTGCTGTTGTTGAGGTGTGTGAGTTCTTTGTATATTTTGGATATTAGCCACTTATCAGAGGTATTGTTTGCAAATATCTTCTCCCATGGGGTTGGTTGTCTTTTTTTGTTGGTGGTTCCTTTTGCTGTGCGCAGCTTTTTAGTTTCATGTAGTCGCATTCATTTATTTTTGCTTTTACTTCCCTTGCATTTGAGGGTCAAGTTTACAAAAACCAACCAAGGTCCATAAACTTAGTGCCTATGTTTTCTTCTACATATTTTATTGTTATAGGTCTTATATTCAAGTCTTTAATTCATTTTTACTTAATTTTTGTGTATGGTGTCAGCAGTCTAATTTCATTCCTTTTGCATATGGCTTTACAGTTTTCCCAACACGATTTATTAAAGAGCCTTTCCTTTCTCCATTGTATGTTTTTGGCTCCTTTGTTAAAAATTACTTGTCTGTATATGTGTGGGGTTTTTTCTGGGCTCTCAATTTTATTCTACTGGTTTGTGTGTCTATTTTTCTGCCAATACTATATTGTTTTGATTACTGTAGCTTTGTAGTATAATCTGAAGTCAGGGAGTGTGATACCTCTGGCTTTGTTCTTTTTCCACCCCCCTCCTCAGGATTACTTTTAAAATGCCTACTCCTTTTTTCATAGCATGCATTCCAGCAGTACTGCTCAGAGTTGAAACATGGGGCTAATAAATTGTATTAATTCCTACCTTTTAATGTTTTTCATAATATTTATGCAGTTATGGGGATTTTTAAAAAAATTAATCTCTTAAAGCATGAAAAAATTTTACCTATTATTTAATAAGTCACTTTGTTTTGCTTCTATTTCTTCTCATTCTATTTCTAAGTAATTTTCTGTTTTTTCTTTTTTCTTTTTTTTTAGCTGAGCCATCCTGCCACCTTTTGGCAGCTCAGCGGCAGCTCAGCTCGGGCCAGGAATCGAACCGCTGTTGCTCAGAGCTTGCACTCTTGAGCGAGCTCTTAACCAGCTGAGCCACTCAGCAGGCTCTCTAAATAATTTTCTTATTAAAAATAGCATGTACCAGACAGTTCGAGAAATACAATCAATAATGTTATAAATATTTTGTGGGATGTCAGGTGGCCACATCTTGTTAGGGAGACCGCATCATAGATGGGGTAGAGGCTTGATCACTGCACTGTACACCTGAAGCTGATGTTGTATAATATTGTATGTCAACTATAAATATATTATATATATATATANATGGGACATGGAGTATAGTGTGGGAGTGGAGTCAAGGGAATTGTAATAGATATGTATGATATTGGGGGGGAAAGTGGGGCGGCGGATTGGGGGAGGGGGGTTGTCACTTCGAGGAGTAAAAAGTATAACTATTGCACTTTGTTGTACAGCTGAAACTAATTTTTAAAAAATGTGTATTTCACAATTTAAAAAAAAAGTAGCATGTACCATAAAATCTTTCTACAGAGTTTCTGTCTTTATCTATCTACCTAGCTACCTATATTTTTTCCCCCCAAGGAGAACACACACACGTTAGAAAGATTACTTAACCTTGAATTCTTTATAATAAGTATGAATAATTTAAAAATGATAAATGGTGTATTATTTATTTTAAAACTACTAGCCAGATCCTTAGGGATTGATTTAACAAGCGTAAGATCCTTTGGAAATACTAAAGAATGGGGAGGAAAAAAGATTAAAATGAGGTACCCAACGTTCCCAGGTCTAACCCTGTGTCTCCAATCTGGTACTTTATACAAATTTTTGGATGGTCTATGCTCCTTTTTTAAATTTTTGTTTTATTTTATTTTTGTGTATGGGCACTTACTATGTCCCAACCACTATTTTAAGTTTTGATAAAAAGAATGAAGATAACCTTCCCTCAAGGAACTTATAGTCCAGAGTAAAAGTATATTGTATTGTTAAAGGGAATGAACTCTGCATAAAGTGCAATAGAGACTTAGAAGATGGAGGCAGTAGCACTGCCTGGGCAGCTAAGGAAGGCTTCCTTGAAGAAGGGATAGTGTATGAATTAAGGACACCTAATTCGTCACATATGGGGAAGCTTTAAGAATTTGACCTTCCATTACTCAAGATAACACCTTAAATGGAATGCAAAATACAACTGCACACCGGACTGAAATAGTCATGAGGGAGAACCACAGTTTCCTACATGGTTACATAATAATATTCAAAGAGCATGAGGTAACAAATGGAGAGATGTGGGTGGCAGTCCAGGCCCCAACACTGTAAACCTTTACAACTAACAGGGTAAATAATGTGAATTTGGGAGGTAATACAAATACTGTGGGTTTCATTTTCTTCATCAGCTAAGACTGGGGTTAAATCACATTACTTGATACTTTTTCGACACAGGAATCTGAAGCATAGTCTGGTGGCTAATAATAAATTTGTACCATAAGAGAGAGACTGCTGTAACCAAAACCTAGCCTAGGAGGCACTGGCCTATCATTCAGATCATGGGTGGTGGGAAGACTGATATCAGAGGTTGAAAAGATCAAAGTGTTTGCTAAAATTATTATGTACAGCAATCTAGGAAGCAAATCACGTTCCTTACATGAGGCCATACGAAAAAGAGTATGAAGACAGAACATGTTAGTAGCGAGTGTAGGATATTATAGGATGTATTGGCAAAGTGTTAAGAGGATGAAATAAATTCCAGATAGAACTGGCTGGTTTGCAAATACAAAAAAAAAAAAAAAGCAGAGGTTCTAATGTTGGAAAAGCAGACTGCTTCTAGAGCCTAGTTAACCCTTGTTACCCTAATAAATTTTAATTTAAAAAAATGATACAAGCAAAAATCAAAATAAGAGTACAGCCTACATACTTTATTGTTGAAATGTTTCAATGGATTAATGTGTCTCAACGAAAAGATTGGACAAAGGGTGTGGCCTTTACATGTCTTGTTGTAGAAAGCTTCTTGAAAGCACTAGAGGGGGTGGCGATGGAGGGAGAGAAACAAGTGAAAGGTGTGAAGAACAGCGTTGAGGAGTAGTAGGAAAAAAACTGTTTAGGGAACCGTGTGAGTGTATTTGTAATTTACTAAAATCAAAATATAAGAAGCCTAGTAAGCTTTGAAAGATAGTTATTACCAAAGCAACCAAGAGTTTGAGATTTAAAATGACCCTTTGGTGCTCAAATTACTGCAGTCAAGAGGCAGAATCAGAAAGCTGCCAGACCGTCCAGAAGGGCCAAGGAGGATAATGGAAAAAGAAGAACTTCTCAGAGGGCATTCATTACCTAGAGAGCTTCAAGAGCAAAGGCAAGGTTGCTTCTCCCCAAGAGCAGAATCTAGATTAAGAATTCTCTGTATCCAAGGGCCGGCAGAGTGGCTCAGTTGGTTAAGAGCTCGCTCAAGAGTTTGAGCTCTGAGCAACAGCGGTTCAAGTCCAGCCCGAGCTGAGCAGCCGCCAGGTAGCAGGATGGCTCAAAAAAAAAAAAAAAAAAGAAAGAAAAAAAATTCTCTGTATCCAGAGAGTAGAAAACCTTAAGAATCCCTGCCTAAAACGATTTCAGAATTGCTACACACCTGTGACTGTGTGTCTCCGTTTTTCCGCTTCCCAAGGGAGAATGTTTATTGCGGTTATCTCCTCCTAGTCCAAGCTCTGCGTACCGGGTGTTTTGGGGGAGGTGGGGGCAGAGATTCAGACTTTGAAATAAATGTGTTCATTACTTAGTATTTGGGATTGTCTCCCATGACAAATGAGTGTTTTTTGTTTTGCTTTGATTTTGTTGTTTGTTTATGTTTTTTATTTTGTTTGTTTATGTTTATGATTTTGCTGTTTTATGTGTGGGAAAAAGGGAACATGGAGATATATGGTGACCATTACTTTGGAAAGTTATAGTATTCATATATTTATATGACTGAGAGTCAAAACTATCAAAGACAACTAAATTTAATGGTTATTGTTTGTGTCTAGGTGTTCTACTGATGGCTTAGCAATGTTTGAATGAGTAAGAATATGAAGATATACATACTACATAAATCAATGTATATTTATTCCCTAAAATTGCTTTCCTTGCCTTTACTTCAGGTAAAATCAGTAATCATGCTGTTACACAAAGTTTGTCTCATAATTTGCTTTCAAGTGACAATAGTGATATAAAAGATGAGACCATAAAGTAGAAATATATTCAAAGTGCAGACAATTTGAATATAAAACAAATGTAACAGTCAAAAAATAAAGAGTATTTAGTTTCAAAAATGTTATTTTTCTTCTAAAGCATTCATGTTCTAGTAAAAGTAAAAAAATTTATAAAAGTAAAATCATAAGTTTGAGCAAAAATTTAATAAAATTAATTTGCATTTATATTTTGAAATCTATCTAAATCATAGTACTTTTTAGACATAAAATATTCAAAATTCTAGTCTTTAATGTCCATCTAGTTGCCAGTATACACAATCAGTGTTGTCCTTTGGATATAGTGCCAATAGTATCAAATAAAAATACAAGACACTCCATAAATTTGAATTTCAGATAAACAGCAATAATTTTTAGTACAAGTATGTCCCAAATACTGCATAAAACACGCTTATTCTTAAAAAAAAATGCATCCACTTTTTTAATCTAAAATTCAAATTTAATTGGCTGTCCTATACTTTAGCAACACTTTTGTTAATATTGCAATGTGTTTCGGAGCTAGTAGGTACAACTGTTGCAAGTAATGGTGATATATAAGTAAGTAGCTGAAGAGGGATTCATTGAAAACCACAAATAGCAACAAAACAGACACTTGGCAATACTGGGAACATATTTCAATATATATATAAAACATTAAATTCTTACCCAGAGGAAAGATTTGACGTATTAATTAATTTGTCTTCTTTCTTACCTAAGTGCTTCCGCTTAGGTAATTCGCCTGCATTCTGAAGCAGTATCCACCTTCCTAGTTAGCAATGCAAGACATTTTCATGGTGGTCCACTAGAGTTGTCTTTTGCCTCTTGGCCATATGGCAGAAGTCTGGGAGCAGCTTTTCCCTCTGAGACCTATGGTATTGGTATATGGAAATGGTATTAGTCATGAGAATAGAAATTAAGAGTTATAAAATATGCTCTCTATTGCAAAATCCTTCATCACTAGTGACACTGGGCACACATATTCTTTAATAAGTGTGAGTGGGTGGGTGGGTGTGGGTATGTGGGTGTTTTCATTAAACCCTGGACTCTTGGAAGCCTAGGACTCAGAGTAGACATCCCTCACACCCAGGTGTAAAGATGAATAAGTTAGTGTTCAGATATCCATGCTCCAACAAGGCCCACTTTAGTCCATGTGACTAGTTCTGGACAGTGGACTGTGTATCATATCTGAGCTGTTTCAGAGCTGGCGTGACACCCTTCAACTGCCTCCAGTCGCAGTGGCAGCACAGCAAGTCTGTGGAGTGTCCATTTCTGACTGAGTGGAAAAGTGCCCCACATCAACCCTCATGAGACATGTAGGGAAAACCAGAAGTATTTTGGAAGTTTTTTCTTCTCACCAAAGCATAGCCTGCCATAACCTGAGGAATATCAATTCCCTACTTTAAAGAACTTTCCACATTCCAAGATGACGTATCCACCTTTGAGTTACTTTTGAATAGTAGTTTGTGCTTTATTTACTTTCAATGTTTAATCAGACTGGAATTTTAATTTAGTGTAACATACAGTATATATATATTTAAGTTTTTATTTCAAAAAACCCTGTGTAGTCAAAATGTATTAATCAATTTATTTCCTCAATAATTTCCAGCAACACTTTTATCATCCCCTAAATCAGGGGTCACAAATTGTGTTCTGCAAGCCAAATCCAGCTTGCTGCTGTTTTTGTTTGTTTGTTTGTTTTTTTCTTGTTTTCTTTTTTAACAAAGTTTTATTGGAACACAATCACGTGTTCACACACTGTCTATGGTTGCTTTCATGGTATGACAGAATTGAATAGTTGTGGCTTACACCACATTGCCTGAAAAGTCTAAAAACTTTACTCTCTGGACCTTTAAAGAAAAAGTTTGCCAGCATCTGCCTCTACATTCTTGGGACTATGTTGCATAAGATCTAAAAAGCAAGGCATAATATTTATGCTCCTTGGACATCTGCTGAAACCAGGAAGGCCTTACGTGGGCTCACCACAAGTTCTCCTCCCCTCTCTGCTCCTTTGAGTAAGGTCCCCTCATCACACAACCCTCCTTATCGAGGTGCCAGGCACAGTTTCTGCTTGTAGCTGAGTAGTGCGTTTCAGTTTCTAGCCAGCCCACTTCATACCCTAGAGTCTACCTCCCACAGTCTTTGGTTTTTCACTCTGTTTTGAGTACAGCTCCATGAGGCCCTGCATGGTGCAGTGTTTCCCTCTCCTGAAAAAAACACGGGCGCATACATGACTAATAAACGGCTTATCTGTCCAATAGGAAGTGTCTACTGCTCAGTCATCTGCATAACCCCAGGAGAGCACCAATGGAGTAAATATGAAGTAATTAACACAGATTGTCTCTAGACTTCTTAGTCTTCCATTGCTTTCTGTCCCAATGCAATGATGATGTAAACATTTAAAATTGAAAACATATCTTATTTTATGACTATGTGAAAACAGATTAACATTTTCCACTTATTAAATTGCTCTGGCAAATCTTAAACATTTTTTTTCTTCTAGATAAACATTTAGAATCTTCTTTCTTTCAGTCAAAGGAATCCAGTTGTGATATTAACTGGAATTTCACGTAGTATGTATGGACTGATTGGGAGAATAGTGTCATTTGAAATCTTAATTTTCCTCAAAAAAACCTTAATAATTCTAATTATATAAATCTTCACTTTATTAAATGTATTCTTAAGGTGGTGTTTAAGTTGTAGTAGTTGATTTTTTAATTGCTATTGTCATTAAATCTTTGTTTTTTGTTTTGTTTTGTTTAATAAGTAATCACTCATATGTGGGGAAACTACTTAATTTTGGCTTTGTAAAAATTAGCTATCATAGTGAACTATTATATTAATTACATTGGGAGGATATCTATATAAAAGTCATTAGCAAGTCATTTTAATTTCAGTCTTCTCTTTTCCAATATTTATACTGTTTTCCAGGGTTTTAGTCTCCTGTGGCTTCTGTAACTGTTACAAACTTGATGACTTTACAAAACCAGAAATTTATTCTCTTGCAGTTCAGGAGGTAAGAAGTCTAGAATCAGTATCAGTGGGGTAAAATCAACGTGTCAGCTGGGGCTTACTCTCTCCAGAGGCACTCAGGGGAAAATCGGTTCCTTTCTCCTTCCAGCTCCTGGTGAAGGGATGCTGGCATTGCTTGGTTTGTATCACTCCAGTGTCTCCCTCCATCTTTCCGTTGCTGTCTCCTCTTCTGTCTGTGTAATCTCCGTGTGACTTTCTCTTGGAAAGACACTTGTCATTGGATTTAGAACTCATCCAGATAACCCAGAATGATCGCTTCATTTCAAGATCCTTAATTTATTCACATCTGTAAACACCTTTTTTCCAAATAAGGTAGCATTTACGTATTCCAGGGATTAGGACATGGATATCTTTTTCCTCTGGGGGTAGGCATTTTAGCCTAAACATTCAGGTTTATTGTTGTTGTTAGTTTTTTGTTTGTTTGTTTGTTTGTTTATTACAATAAGGAAAACTCCAGAATAGTGTTAAAGAATAATGATAATAGCAGTTGTACTTAGCAAGAGAGCTGGTCTGTAATAGTTTGCTATTAGAGAAGAGAAATCTATGCTTTAATCTTTATGCCTTTTATTTTTTAGTCATTTTATACATTTTCCATGAGGTATTTATTTGTCTTTCCTTTAAATAAAGCTTACTTCAGATTATATTCTCCTACCATTTATTTTCCTATGAATTGACACTTACTTCACACATGAAATTATGTGGATGTAGTCATGTTTGAGTGTGTCTATAATTTTTTTTTACAAAAACTGCAAAAAGAATTATATATACATATTAACATTTACTATACTTGTATCTGTTCACACATGTGTTTATCTTCACATGTCAATTATACTGTTATATCTCATTATGATCAACATCTCTACATAATATTCATATTGGTAAAGTATTAGAAATAAAAATTTTCTCTTTTAACTATTTTAAATAATGTTACAAAGAGCATCTATGTGTACTTCTAGGTAGCTAGCTAACTAACTAACTACTTGCCTACATATTTAAATATTTCATCAAAGTGCAAAATTAAAAGTGGAAACCAATGAAAGGAAATATAATATTGTAAGTTTCTCCATCGATACTTGAGGGGGCGTAATATCACTTGTAGGTAGACTGACAGTTTTTTTTTGTTTTGTTTTGTTTTTTTTAAAGATTTTTATTGGGGAATTGGGGCGATGGGAACAGTGCTGGGGAATTGGGGGAAGGGGAACAGACAAGTTGCTGTCGTTTTGCTCTTCAGTCTAGTTGTGGAGGACGTTGCTTCACTGGCCCAAGTTGGCACCATCATTGCGCTCTTCCCGGGTGAGGCAGACCAGTCGCCCGCTTC
>NW_017731459.1:1898653-1938846 GCF_001890085.2 Hipposideros armiger | reverse complement strand
GGATCCGAACCAGGGCCCTCTGGCATCCCAAGCGAGTTCTTAACCATCGCGCCACTCGGCCGGCCCTAGACTGACAGTTTTAAAGATGTGTACTATACACATTAGAGCAACCACTTAAATTTTAAAAAATAATTTTGGTAATAAGTCATTAAAAGAGATAAAATGTATTATGAATATATTCAATTAATACAAAACAGGCAGAAAAGGTAGAGAAGGGAAAGGAAGAATAGACAAGATAAGTAGAAAAAATAGCAAGGTGATAGACTTAACATAACCATTATCAACAGCCACTTTAAAAGTCAGTGGTCTAAGCACCCCATTTAATATCTAAAAATTTTTAAGATGGAATGAAAGTGCAAATAATTATATGCTGCCTATAAGGAATGCATTTTAAATATAAAGACACAACTAAGTTAAAAATAAAAGAAGAGAAAAAAAGTTATGCCATGACAGCACCGGATTTAAAAACCTGTAATAACTATCTTAAATTAATATCAAATAGATTAAGAGTAAAAAGAGAAAAAATTAAGGGATAAATAATGTAATTCCATGATAGTGAAGGAGTCAATTCACCAAGAGTACATAACAGCTCCAAATAAGTATGTGCTTAAAAACAGCTTTATAATATATGAATCAAAAACTAATTGAACTGCAAAAAGAAATAAATCCAAAACCAGAGCGAAATTTTAATACCCGTCTCAATAACTGATACAGCAAGTAGATAGAAAAATCAGTAAGGATATGGAAACCCTAACAACAGTATCAGCACACGTGACCTTATTGGCATTTATAGAACACAGCACCCAACAAATGGCAAAATACACATCTTTTCCATGTGTACATGGAAGGTTGATCAAGACAGACAATATTCTGGGCCATAAAACAATTGTCAATAAATGTAAACGATGCCTTCCCTTATATTGTGGGACAGGTCTGACCAAGTCATACTAGTGCCTTTAGACTTACGGATACGGAAGTAGAAGAATGGGAAGAATAAGGTAATGGAGGAAAGAAAAAAATAGGTTAGGGTGAGGACAGAAAATTTGGGGGAAAATCTGAAAGGAAAGAAGCAATAGGCAGCTGTTTAGGAGTGATGGAAGTGGGTTTGAGAGAAAAAGATTTTAAATAGTGTTGGTTGGATTGTATATTCTGTTAATGAAATTATCCAAATAAACAACTTAAATTATTTTGAAATCATTTTATCATCACTGGACTGGATCACATACTTCACAGAAGTTTTATATCTAAGACTCTTACAAACTCTACCATAACAACATAGTTAATATGTAATTAAAGAATCTTGCAACTGATTCTTTGTATCTTTTTGTTTTTCTTTTTACAATTACTGAAACTTTTCATGTGCCTGGTAATTTTTCTCACTTCACCACTTCTTCTCTATGTTTATCCAGAAGGAAAGGCCTTTTCAGAAGTTCCCCCCAACAAGCTTCCCTTTATGTCCTATTGTTTATAACTGGATAACGTGCCTCCCACTCCCATGGCTACAAGAGAGGTTTAGAAAATACCCGACAGAAGGCCCAAAGATAATTACGAATGACTTAGATAAATTGGATTTATCATCTGGAGCTTTGCCACCCTGAACAAAATCAGGCATTTAAAAAATATCCAGGAGTCTCTATAGATACGGTAATGGTATTAAACACTTAAAATACTTTAAAAATTTTTGGCATGATATCTGGATTTGAGGGTCAAATATTTAAATAAATGTGTTCATTCAGTAATCAATAGAAACCCATGGAGTGTTTATTAAAAGATAAAATTGTGTTTTTGACCATATAGTAGTCTTAGTCTTCAAAAGTTAAACATGAACATCTTCTGTAATCTGACAAATTAACTCTGAGGATGTATCCTAGAAAAACTCCTGCACAGTAAGTACAGTGAGATAAATACCATTATGTTTATAGCATCTTTGTCTAAAATAGCTGAACATCAGAAACAATGGAAATGTCTAATTATGGAAAAATGTTTAATCACACCATGGAATATTATATAGTAGTGAAAAGAAATGAAACATGGACAAATCTTACAAAGAAAAATATTGAGTTCAAAAGAGCATGTTTAAGAAACTACATCCAGTATGTACGTATTTTTGTGTCTTCATAAAACCCTAAGAAATAAATCTGAACAACATATTGACTTGAAATGCATACATATATGTGGTGAAGCCATTTAAAAAGGAGCACGATGAAACAAAAAACAAGATAGTATGAAATTTAGCAGTGAAGCTATAGGATAGAACTTTGGAGGTCATAGGTAGATTTCAATAGTACTGATAACATTTAGATAACATTCTGGATAGTGCAAACTTAGTAAATTGAAAAGTGTTTGATTATTTTGCTTTAAAATCTCATACTTATTTCATAAATTATTTTGTATGTTTCAAGTTTTTTATTTTTAAATCAAAATATGAAAAACTTTTTTTTTCCACAAATCAACTTTTTGTCCTGTCATAAAAATCATACTCCATGGTTTTCTTACTGACAGATAATTGTGCCTGAATGTTATATAAAAATAAAAACAGGGACTTATAAATAGTGAAGAAGGGAAGAAAAATAAACTCCATGAAAAGATAATTCAATTTTGCCAATCCCATATTGGGCTTGATGCAGTCAGTGGAATAACAGCCATGTCCATATCTTTGCATAAGAAATATTGGATTTAATAATTACACAGGAAACATGATAGAGCTTCTAAGGCCAACAAGGAGGGGTGTGGAAAATAATGTGACAGAAAATTTGGGGCCGGCCGAATGGCTGTTGGTTAAGAGCTGGCTTGGGACACCAGAGGTCCCTGGTTCAGATCCCACATATGAGGGCCAGTGACACTGCCCTCTGCAGTTAAGATGCTGAACAACAGCTCAACCTGGAGCTGGGCTACCGTGAGTCGCGGGGACAGTGTAGGCTGCAGCCCCTGCTGCAGTGGGTTGCCATGGGCTACCGTGTGTAGCCAGCAGCCAGCGTGAGCGGCCAGCAGCCACAGTGAGCGCCGGCGACTGATCTGCCTCACCCGGGAAGAGCGCAATGATGGTGCCAACTCGGGCCAGTGAAGCAACATCCTCCACAACTAGACTGAAGAATAAAACAACAGCAACTTGTCTGTTCCCCTTCCCCCAATTTCCCAACTAAAAAATAAAGTAAAATAAAAATTAAAAAAAAGAAAATTTGAAGGCATCCATTTTTCTAATGCAAATTTTTCAGCTTCCTAATTGAAATTGAGTGGTACAAGATCCTTTTGTTGACCCCCATACAGAGAATGTAGCCTGAAAGAGAAGCCCCAGGTTTAGACCCCTCAGTTTAAATATGGAGCACAGCCCTTTCCTGGTGAGTAGAGATTCTTGAAAGACATTTTGCAGTGTATCTAAGGGAGCAAACTTCCAGAACAGTCAATTTCTAAAGACCGGGTACCTAAAAATGAACATTGAGCAATCTGCAAGGCAATGACAATGAGAGTAAGAATAATTAATGATGAATATTATTCTAGTGACACCTCACCAAATAACCCCAGAGGAGATGGACCCAGGCCACACCACAGCAGAAGCTGTGTACCATGCAACCCAGGTATCACAGACAGCGGCAACCATGCCCTTTGAATATGTTGCTTTAAAAACCCCTGTGTTCGCCGCCATTTTCCACAAGCCTCTGGTCATGTTCTGTTTCACTTTTAATTGATGGTCTTTAAAATTCGACCCTATTGGAGAGCTGCCTGTATAGACACATTACTCTCTACCAATGTGTATTTGTCAATGGAACAATTTGGAGTTTTTCATTCTGTGGATTAGTCCCACCTTCTTTACCAATGTTTCCTTTGGGTACATGGAGACTATACCCATTTCCTTCTGAATTTTTATGGCTTTCTCTTTGAAATCTAGAGAAAGACATGTAGAAGACTGACTGTGTTCAATACACCCTATGCCAAGGTTGCTATAACATCCTCTTTGTCAACTGATTCCCACTAATACATAGAATTGGGCCTAAAATAGGCTTTTTCTACTCTTAAGAGATGACATTGTCACTGGGGCACATCAAGAATTTATCGGGTGTACTACTTTTAGGCAAATGAGACTCCCAGCAATAGAAAAAGTGTGTGCGGTCCCCCATGACTGCTGTGTCTTCCCCTTGTGACAGTTTTATGATCAACACCAGGGACGCAGCATCCATCTGGCTGAAGAGTCATTCCCTCAGGGGTCTCCCTGCACAGCCCACTCTCTTTATTTCCGCCTAAATATTCTCTAGCCTGGTTCAATAATCACTTAGCAGGTGTATATATCTTTTCAACTCATAGCATTACTCCCCCTCCCCTAAAAGACCTGTAGATTTTAGACATGTTCTACTTTTTTATTGCTTTTTATTTTCCTATCATGACCTTTTTCCATTCCTAACTGTCACATGGGATAGCATATGTAGTTATGCAGCGTTCTTGTTTATTACTAGTGTTCATCCACTTATGTTCTCATTTATATCGGTGCTGACCTCTTCCATCCTCTCAGAACATCTTGTTCCTGGCCTCATTTTCCTTAACAAACTCCTGTTTAGGTTAGTAACTTCGTGTGTTCTCTAGTAAGCAGGACAGGTTATTCTGAAACAGTTTTATTTTTGTGTTTTTCTTTTCTATGCCAGAAATGTTTTACATAGGTAGAACATACCCAAGTAAAATTTTAAAACATTTAGATTTACCTCTTACCTTCTACTCAGGTAAGCTCATTAGGATGCAAGAAGTTTGAATGCCATTGTTAAATAACACTGAATTTAATTTATTTTTTAAGTAACTAGCAAAACTGAACATTTAAATATTATTTAGTAACAAATTGTGATGCACCCCATAACTATTGCAATATTCTGGGATCCTGACTATGGTGAATAACCACTGATCAAAAAGAAACATTCTGAAACATTTTTGTCTTAAAATGAGAGACCAGCTTGGCTTTTATCCATCCTATATTGGTGAATAGATCCAGCAGGAAGATGTACAAAACACTTCAAAAAGCCCTGAGAAACGGTTCCTCTGTTTATACACATGTACTGAGAGGGTTTAAGTGTCTACTGTCATCTAAGCCTGAGAGCTGCTGAGATAAGATGCTTTACTTCTATTCTTGACAAACTATATTTCCTAAAATCTATCCACACCAGAGAGGTTGAAACAAATATGCTTGTGTTTCAGAGAGAAATATCAAGGTTTCAAATTTCAAAGGAAGATAAGGTATGTAATAAGTATAGTCGCCAAAATGGAGACAGTGACAGATAATGTAGTCAATCTCCTTAATACCAATTTTAGCTCCATTTTCCCAGTCTTCCTTGACTATAGAAGATGGACAGGGAACAGTTAGTTCCCTGTGTGACAGCCTAGGCTCTCTTACATCTAGACATGATTATGATGAGACAACGTTCTTGACAAAGGGATCTAAGCAAGAGAACCTGAGGATGATGTCTCTTCCCCATCCTCAGAATCAAAATTTGGTAGATACTTTTTTTCTTCTTCATCTTCCAATTTTCCTCTTTCTTCCTTCATGGGACTCAGTATTGAGACCTGCTTCCTGTATGGTGGAGTAAACTCCTAACAGACAAATTCTCTCTGAGATGACAGCAATAAGCTGAGGGATGAAAGACAACAGATTTTGGAAGGAGGTTATTCTTGATTTAAAAGACTAGCATGGCTTGAGTTAAACATTTTTTTCATGGCTGGCATTCTGAGAGCAATCAAAAGTCAGCCCTGGATGGCAACGATAACTCTGATTTTAAAATAAAAATATCCATAAGCTTAATGATTGGAAGGACCACTGAAAAGTAAGGAAATATTTCTGGGAAGGACAGATCCAGAGAAAAGGAGCCCCAAATTTTGTCTCTAAACTCTTGAAATCTATAGCTGATCCCTGAACCACAAATGCACGAAGCAGACTGTGAGAGTTCCAGTTAAAAAGACCAAAAAATGATCTAAGATAGTAGTTGCTGACTTTAATACTGTGTGCAGTTTGAGCCCAATCAAGTTAATTACCTGCTTAAACAAAAATATCAAGACTCTTCACTGGACCATAACAGAACACAGAATCTCCACTTTGTAACATTTACGTGATCCATGACACAATCCAAAATTGCTTGCTATACCAAGGTGCGGGAAAATATTACCCATTCTCAAGAGAAAAACAAAGAAGTCAATGAAGGCCAACCTCCAAATAGCCCTGATTTTGGAATTTGTAAATGACTTTAAAGCAGCTATCATAGCCAAGCTAAATTAGCTCAAGGAAAATACACTTGCGTGTACTTACAATGAGTAAAATGATAGAAAACCTCCGTAAAGAAACAGAAACTGGAAAAGAATAAAGTACAAATTCTAGAACTGAAAATAATATCTGAATTTTTTTAATTGCTGGATAAAGTCTCTTTTAATTTATATATATATATATATATATATATATATACACACACACACACACATTCTCAGTGGGTGGTTTAATAAGTACACCAAACATATTGTAAAGAAAAATGGCAAAGCTAGATATGAGAAAATTATATAGAAATCTGTGCAGATAAGAAAATTTTGTAGAGAAAAAAGCTCTAGCTCAATACACAAGGTCCCTAGTAAGAGAAATGACAACAAATTATACAACAAACCCTGAAATTTTATTTTTTAAAAGACATCCAGCTGTATGGTTTTAAATGAACCTTGACTACAATACAGAAAATACACATGTACAATGCAGAAAGCTTGAAATGAATGTAATATATATTAGCACATTCTACAGTCTCTATTAGTGACAAAATAGAATCTAATGGAAAATAATTGATAGATATAAAAAGCATGCTTAATCATTGAAAAAAGAACAATCTATCAAGAAGAAATACTATTTGTAAATTTGTATCTGTCTAACAAAACATAATAAAAAATGCATAAAACATAAAGTGATTTAAAAAAATCAACAGATCCATAAGAATAATCGAATATGTTAATACAATCCTCTCAGAGGCAGATAGATCAAGCCGATAGACTTGAAAAGATAATATCATTTAAAAAATATATAAACAATCTAATTTTACAAGTTTGAACTAGTAGATTTGCATAGAACCCTCTACTGAACAAAAAACATGCCTTGTTTTCAAGAACAAATGGACTATAAACAAAAATTGTTCATATCCCAAATCCTAAATAAGATCTCAACAAATTCAGAATCATTGAGTAAAATGAATTAAAATTAAAACCCAATAATAAAAATGGGCACTCCCTGAAAAATAATACCTTTACAAACTAAAAGAGACAAAAATCTGTAAAATAGTCCATGTGATAAAAATGATTTATAATGGGAATTACAATATAGAATCAAATGATAAGAAAGACCTAATAGTAAAACTTTTGTTATGCAGCTAAAATGTATTCAGATGAAAGCAAATATATATTCTTAAATGTATATGATAGGAAATAAGAAATATTAATTTTTTGAAATAGTAAAATTTAATGAGCTAAGCTTTCTCCTTAAGAGGCTATAAAATAATAATTGAACAAACTCCAAAATATTAGAAATACAAACATAGGACTTACTAAAATAGAACATGTAGGGTTTTTTTTTAAGCTGTTTTTTGGGAAGAACTAATCCAAAAAAAAATACTGGCAATATTAATTAAAAATAGGAAGAGATGGTATAGTTCAACAACTTTAGAAACTAATAATGCCATACCTAGAAATAATATGGATCTATACTGAAGGACATCAAAAAACCAGCTGAAAAATAGAAGAGATCATAATATTCATTCTTGGGAAGAGAAAGAAAAGATGTCAGTTCTCCTCTAATGAATCTATTAATTCAATGCAATGTCAATAAAAATACCAATAAAATGTTCTATGAAAATTTCTAGGCTATTTCTAGAATACAAATGAAAGACAAAAAGTAAAGTTAAAAAATATAGCCAGAATAATTATTAAGAAGAGGAACTCTCAAGGGCCGGCAGAGTGGCTCAGCTGGTTAATAGCTCGCTCAAGAGTACTAGCTCTGAGCAACAGTGGATCGATTCCCGGCCCGAGCTGAGCGGCTGCTGGGCTGCCAACAGGTGACAGGTTGGCTCAGCTAAAAAAAAACAAAAACAAAAACAAGAGGAGCTCTCACCCCCCACCCCTCACCCAAAATAGTGTGTGTGTGTGTGTGTGTGTGTGTGTGTGTGTGTGTGTGTGGTGATGGATGTCTTAACTAGATCATGGGAATACTTTCACAATGTTTACATATATCAAATCACCACTATGCACGCTTTAAATGTCTTACAATTTTGTTTGTCAGTTATACCTCAGTAAAACTAAATTTTAAAAAAAAAAGGAAAATGAAATCTTGGTTAGACAGTATCAATCCTTAATATAGCACAGCACATCAGTGATTAGAATAGTGTGGTATTGTTTACATGAAGACTTAGTGCCATCATCTCATTTTAGAACTTTAAAAATTAAAAATAACTGAGGCTTTAGGGTAAAAACAACTTATTTGAGTTTCACAGTGACTTGGTAGCTGATTCAGGACCAAAATTCTGTTCTCCTGAATCCCAGGCCTGGCCTCTGCGGTACATGTTACTCTCTTATATGGTGTTAGACTAGCAGAGAGTTTATAAATCAGGGAATCTAGGTTGTGCTGTGGTTCAAACAATCCCCAAAATTCAGTTGGTTAAAGACAGTATTTTTTTTTTCTTGCTTAGTTTATATGCCTGACATGAGTCAGTGTTGAAATCTACTCCACACGGTGACTCCAGGACCCAGACCGATAGAGGCTGAGCATCATGTAACTAGACTGGCACTTGACCTCACCTGTGGCCACTTGGGGGGTCGAAAAGAACCTAGAGAATTTCATGGAGGCTTTTCATGGCCCCAGCCCAAAAATGGTATGTATCAGTTCCATTAACACATCACTGGTGAGACGTTGTCACATGGCCCCGCCTGACTGCAAGAGGCTGAGGAGTGAGATGTCTTATCTGTCTAGGAAGGAAAGAACCAGCTATGATGAGCCCTGGATTGCACTTACATGGAGCAAAGTGAAAGTAACTGAATTGTCAGGCTGATGATTCTTACATGATTCTTTCTCTCCCATTGAGGCTTCCGGTGTTTTTATTACATTCCTGAATGCCTGTATCTGTACCCTCATCCTAGGAGTTGAGGGATAAATATATGATAGTGTAAGTCAAATCTGTGGCTTTGGCTCTCTGTGTGGTTAAAATGATTAACAAAGGAGGAGGATTGAAACAATGATTTGGAGGCTTGTCCATGGTTGCCAGGAATCTGCTTTGTTTCTGGAGTAAAAGAAGGCAGGCCTGCAGTTGACCACATTGTAACTTTGGGGCCTAAAAGGACTTACTCATCTCCTCAAATATTTATCTTTTTTATAGGGAAAAAACAATGTGTCTGGTGCCTGTGTTAAGGGAAAAATCTAAAGCAAAAAGATCATTAGTTAACATATATGATTTTTATTTAATTCTCTTTTCTTAACAAAAGTGTTTGCCTTAATTTAATATAATTCAATTAAAAATACATAGAAAAGTGTTTCATATGTTTGAATGGTATATTTATTTTTTAATCCATATGATTTACACCAGGAAGGCAAAAGATTAGTAATCAAAACAAAAGGTATTCAGAAATTGATAGAACATCGTATAATCTAGTATTATGCCAAAATGTCAAATACAGATACTTTTGAAGAGCAATTCACATTTTAAGGATTTACCCTAAAGGGATAATCCTCCAATTAACAAACCACACCTACCAATAGCTTTCTCTTATGTATAACACACACATGTTTTGTATTTAATTGGCTACTATGCTGTCGTAAATATATTGATACAGTCAACGTCATAGGAAAAAACCCCATGACTTATTCTCGAGTAGAGAGCAGGGAGCCAATTATAAAGTAACATGTATTTTGCAATCCATTTATACAAAATATAGCCATATATTTATGGATATATATGCACAGAAATTGGCTAAGCACAAAAGTGATGGCTGTTTGGGTGGTGATATTTTGGGGATTTTAATTTTGATTCCTTCTTCCCCTCCGCCCCCCTGGGTTTTTTTTTTTTTCACCGAGTAGCTATAGATTTTGCAAATATACATTTATTTTCAAAAGAGAAAAACAATTTTTTTTAAAAGAGTAGCTTTGGAGAACAAGTTGTACATACATTCATGCAAAATTACAAATCTGCATATTCCTTTTTTTCAGATGCTGGGTATTGGCCCACAACTGGGTTTCCAGTAAAATCTTAGAACTCTTTTGAAATATTAACACTGTGGATATGTTTTACCTTTTAACCATACACACACCATTTTAAGTTACAATTTAAAAATGTAAATGTCATATATTTCAGTAGAGATGGATTGTAGTTGTTTTATTCTAGTGCCTAATTCATAGACCTTTCAATATTAGCTCATTGTTGAGAAGCCACATATATTATTCCAAGGTCTGAATAACTTGGTAACCTTTGTCTTCCTTTGTGTGAAAAAGGGAACAGTGTCCATTATGGAGGAAAATGCTATATTTCAGGAACTGAAGTGTAAAACTGGAGGCAGCATCACACACAGTGCTTTGGCAAATGTTAGGTTATGCTCTGATTCATCCCTTACATTTGGGGGGGTAACATTTACTTCTATTCTCCCCATATATGCTCCTGATGCTTCTGCTTTCAATTTTGGGCTCAGTCGCTAAAAATGATAAACATCTTTTGTGGGTTCCATAGGAAGTTGAGAACACTTCATGCTGCAGACGGTCCTGGAGGGGACTTCTAACACAGGCCAGGTAGAGAGGGCCTGCAGGACATCCTGCCTGCACACACCTGCTCTGCAGTCAGACTTCCTGCGTCTGTGTGCTCTGCTGCCTGCCGCACATGCCTCAGCTGTGCCAGAGCCACGGGTCCCTCAGGGAAGCGAGTGCAGGAAAGAAAACAACTCTCGATGCTCTGGGGGCCAGAGGGACAAAACCTCCAAATACTAAGGATGTGTCTAAATGCTGGTATTTCTATCCCAAGAGATGAGGGAAAGGAATATGCTATTTGGTCAACAGCCTTTCTTGTCTCTTGATGCTCAGATCTTTTGGTGACGGGTTTCCTAAACCTCTGTGTAGTTGTGTCCTCCTGTGTCTTCTGATTGTCCTTCCTCTGATTTAGATACATCTTCCTGCAAATACAACACACATTCATTATCCAGGAAATGTCTTGGTGTGCATTCTCAGCAAAGTATCACCGTCTGCGTGTGCAGGCCAGTGTTCATTTATGGTCTGCCTGTGAGAACACCGGGGGTTCATGGAGACAATTTTCTTTTGCTGTGCACAGCACACTCCAGAGGGAAACATGGCTGCCCGTCAAGGGATCCGTGCCATCCGAACATTTGGTTGCTCGTCTCCCAAGTCCTCTTTGTTTTTGATCGTGACATTTCTTCATGCTCAGATGCATACGTGATGTAACATTCTTTGTTGATGTTCTGAAATGTGCTTTAGAGTTATTTTGGCTCAGCACAAAATAAGAATGGGGAACTAAACTTTTCTGGTTGAAATGCTAATCCTTTTTTTCCCCTTTGATTCCCCTGCCTTTCTGTACGTGCACATTTGTATGGCTTTCAACCCAAGACTAGTATTTAATAAAACCAAGATTGTTTTGTTGGGAACAGGGCAAATGAGAAGCCTCTCTAGGGGATCTGTGGGTCTTTATTGTGGTGGGGGAGAATACCCTAAAGAGGAGTTTCCTCGCAGCCTAATTGTTGGAGGAATGATGGAAGTTCAACAGCATGGAAATTCTACTTCTCGCTTCAGCTGAAAAGGTGCTTATAAAGGTAGTTGGGCGATTTTAGCAATTTGCCTTATTTTGAAAATCCAATTTGGAAGCTTCATTAAAGGGCACTAATTTAGTGTCTTAAGGGAATATGTGTTTAAGGGAGCTTGTCGAGACAATCTTAGATGTTTGCCAGTGTGTAGGTGAGCTCAACTCCCCAAGCTGGGGTTACCTGGTTACATGCAGGCTCTTTCATTTCAAACATGATACCAAATAAATTCAGAAGCACCCAGACCAAGAGAATACCAGCACCACTTTCTCTTCCCACACTACCACCATTTCCCACCCCTAAAGTTAGAATGCTCTCAGTGGATAAACACTTCTGTGACTGGCATTGTGAATCTGTCACCCAGAGGCCCAATAAGGCAGACAACAGTTTTAGTGAATGTAGTGGTGGTTACTGTAGGACAGGTCAAGGACCTTAAGGAATGATAACTGTTTCAAATCGTTTAAGGAAATACAAACACTTTCCGAATGCCTAGAAGAATAATTTATTGTTCACTGCCTGCCCAATAGTCCCAGAAGTATATTTCCGTCCCACATTGGGACACAAAACTTAAAATTGGGCAGCGGAATGTTAATTATAGACGTGGCCTCAAATAAACTTGAGCCTTTTCCAGTTCCTAAATGGTTGACAAAATGTTATGAGAAAAGGTAGAAAAATTTAGTTGAAGCACATTAGTGTTGTTCATCTTTGGGGTGCCTCCTTTTTTAACTAAAGGCCAAAGTCCATGAGAAATTGCAATAAATGTTGTCATCAGTCTTGGCCATGCACTATTAAGATATTGAAACATTTTGTCTTATTCTTTTACATAATCTCTGGAGTTTGTACTAAGAGTACTGATGAGTTCACCTCCCCCCACACAATGGCTGTTAATTTCTAATCCAGTTTATACCCTTGAGTTCCACTTTTTTTTTTTTTTTAGTGAGCTCTCAGAGTAAAATCTGATTCATTCTAGGAAGACTTTGTGTTAAGAGCAAGTTGTTAAGGTTTCCTGTTAGTAGATCACCATCCGTTCAAGAGATGCTGATATAGAGCATTGTCCAGAAGGAAAATCAAGTACACTGACCCTCTTCCCAGGGAGTCCCAACTTACGGCACAGCACAACTCAGCATAACAATTTTCCCCAAGGAAAAGCAGGTTTTTTAGGACATAATTCAAGATAAAGGAAAGGGAAAAGAATTAGAAATACTTTTTTTTTAACTTTCCCTTGAATTCCATATTTCTGAAAGGAAGAGGAAAATGCCTGTCAAAACGCTTTTGGAGAGGACTGAGTAGAAATAGATCAACGTAAGGGTCTTGAATTCCTTAGGCTTCATTTGCTGAAGCCTCATTCAGCATATTCATTTATATTCTAGCAAACGCTGATCCCCAAGGGAGACAGTTTCTAGTATTTGGAAAATACAGTAATTATCTATTCATCAAGGACCAGTACACTCTTATCCAAAATTTTTTCACAGGATTTTCTAGAGCTACACATATCATCTGCGTGATATTTATAGTTAATATCTTAGCATTGATGAACATGGCTACAGCTGTTGACATTACAATTCTATAAAAAGTGGAAGGCACATCCCTTACTAAATCCGTTTATAATGTCTGTCATTAGAAATGGATGTCAATAAATGAGTAAAAGGATGTGGAATTTTTCATGATACAGTTTATGCTAGTTATTTGTTGTCTATTCATGGGATTACTAATTGCAGCTGGTAAAAGTTGATTTTCTCCTCTCTAATTTATTATGGAATTGGGCGTTCATTGCACCAAATTCATAGTTATTCAGCGTCTACATTTCAGAAACTGAATTGTTGGATAGTGTCAAAATGAGCTTTGGCAATCCCATGCAGGCGTGCACAACTATAATTTTGCTTCACATTAATAACAACCTAGCAAAAAAGCCCAGCAACAAATGTCTTGCTCTCAGCTGGAGGGCAGAAAGCCAGAGTGATATATCTTGGCTGGTGACCTATAATGTTGGAAAAGTAAGCTCTATATGCTCTCAGGATGGGTGGGCGGTATTCCGGAAATGTATTCCCATTCCTCCATGATTTTTTTTTGTAGTGTGTGCCCTGAGACAATAAGAAAGAATTACAGATAATAAATATAGCACATCTCCAGAACAAATGGGAAATGCAGCGCTTTTATTTCTTCGGATGTCAACTCTGTTCCCTGCCCCACGCCCTGCCCATGGTTTCTGCAGCACCTCGGTGATTCTAACCAGCGCTCGGGTGGGCAGCGGTCCGGGGGCCAGTCACCCACACGGATTGAACTTGACGCTGCGCGCCGGGACTTTTGGTCTTGCTCAAAGCCGCGAATCTCTGAGAGCTCTGAGGCTACGGCTTCATTTGGGTGGAGTGAGGTGTTATTGTGGGATATTCTCTGCAGAGTTGGCCTGGAGAGTGAGCGCCCGAGAAAGGGAGCTGAGCAAGGCTTTGCCAAGTGTCCGAGGAGTCGCAAGGCGCCCGGGAGCGGTACGATGGAGGGCTCTGGCACCAAGGGCGGTGCGCGCTTGCTGGCGGGGAGCCGGGAGGCGGTATGGAGGGGCAGGGGGCAACGTGCCAGTTTTCTCTCTGATTAATGATGCTCACGCTGCCGTGCGTGGTTCATGCGCTTTGTCTCTAGCCTTGGGGCTGGCGGAGAACAGCCAGGAGGATGCATGGCACCGCGCGCGCCGGGCACACCCGGCGGGTCCCGGCGCTCCGACTCGGCCAACTCTGGCCTCGCCCCGTGGCAGAGAGGCCCCGGTACCCGTAAGCGCTCAGCCGCGGCCATCTCCCGGGTGTGGCCGGTCAGGGGACTGGAGTCTGCAGCCGGACCAGCTGCGGGGCCACATGCTACATGCGCGTTGCCTCGGGCCGGGACAGAGACCGGACGCAGCCAGGGCTGCAGAGAGGAGCCAGGCACCGCCCCCAGCAACAGTGCCAACCGCGTGGGAGGGCAGAGTCGGGTGGAGGGTCAGACAACGGAGGCGCGGAGTCAAGAGACGCGGAACCGGGGGACGGACCGAGGCTGGCCGGCCCTGGGTGGGACTGACAGGCTGACTCAGCCACGGACAGGGGGAAGCAGCCGGACAGCTCGAGACGGGGAAGCGAGCAAGAGGAGAGGGCGAGGCAGGGGAAGGAAGAGAGAGAAGAGAAAAGAAGGGGGGGGGGGGGGAGGGAGAGAGGGGGAGAGAGAGAGAAGCGTGCTCTTTCCACTCCAGACGCCCTCCTCTGTCCGAGCAAAGCGGCTGAGGGCACTGCATGGGAGAGGGAGAGAGATGCGGGCACAGAAGACTGCAAAAGGGACCCCGTATTGCTAGTGGGACCGAGAGATGAGGAGAGACAGACAGACCGACTCACACACGGACTGACAGCGAGAGTGGCAGCTCCCAGAGCAGAGCGCAGGAAAGCCACAATCCCGCGCTGAGCTGCCAGGCTGAGAGACAGACGGTCAGACAGACAGACGTGCAGGGGAACAGACAGAAGGAGCAGACAGGAGGCGGGAGTTCGTTCGTTCCCTGCAGCCAGCCGGGCAAAGAAGGCTGCGGCGGCGCCCCCGGAGAGCGTCCGGAGCAGCGATAAGCAGCAGGGGCAGCGGGGTCGCTCGCTGAAGCCACCAGCGTCGCCGCAGTGGCGGCCGCCACAGCCTTGCAAGGATCCCAGCCGACAATGCAGAAAGCTCGTTTTGAACTAGCAGTTAAATAAATCGACCCCCCTAAAAAAAAGCCAAGCTAAATCAAACAAATCCAGCCAAATCAATCACTGAGAAACAATATTAATAAAAATTAAATTAAATCAATCAAGGCACCAAGACGCTGGGGGGATATCCACTGTTCGGTCAAGGTAATAATCAAGGTCTTCCGACGTGAACATTGCACGCCTTTTGTGATTTTCTTTTTTTCCTCCTTTTTGCCATATATCTGTGCTTTTCTTTCTAATTGTTTCTAGTCTGTATTTCTCCTTTGTGTTTGTAGAAAGCTATTGTTATATTTGTATTGTGTCTTTATGTTTCGTCAAAGGAGGGGTAGACTCCCCCTCCTCCAAATGAGGCAGACATGGGAAGCTGGAAGAGAATTGAAAAAGGCAGTTCTCTCCATCTGGGAAGTCTACAGAGATTTATGCAGGTATCAAGGTAGCAAGTTCCAAAGGCTCTATTTCATTTGAAAGAGAGCTCTCCAAGGGGCAAAAAGTTGTAATCTGTTTGTTTTACTGGCAGGACTTGGGGTCCTGGCTCCCAAGGGGTGTAGGGAGAAAAGAGATACTCCCATTTTATTTTCACATGTTGGAAATCTGTGTTTCGTGGCAAACTCCAAGTTTAATGCCTTCTGTGGCAGGTTGTAGATATAGTGGTAGAATTGAGTTGAATTAGACAGGTGTTTGAAAGTTTCTTAGGAGGAGAAATTGACTCACTCCATGTTTATGCATAGAAACAGAGCTGGAGTGAATGTGGTTGCTGTGGGCTGTGCAGGCTCAGTACTTGATCACCCCCTGAAGATACAGGGTAAGGACAGAGTCCTAGCCTAAAAGGAAAAACAAAACTGGAATTGAAAGTTAGAGGGATGGGAAACTACTTAGTACAATGCAAGGCTGGTAGAAATCACTTTCATGAGAATGTGTTGAAGTGCAGATACCCACTTGATTTCTGATTTTTTAAGCCTATGGGTATGACACTTCAGCCTCTCTCCACCAGAATGACGTTCCCCAAAGTTGAACTGAATCTGTACAAGAATTCACTCCAATGCTGACTAAAATCAGATGATTCCTACCTCCTCCTCATTCACTTTGGAGATCAAAATTGCTATGATTGTTTTAAGAAAACAGAGAAATGGAGATGACAGGAATTTTTTTTTTGGTAAAAGTTAGAAAACCTTTGACACACACTGTAAAATAAATGCACCTACTCCTTTGATCCTCTGTGCTTGTGTCACCACAGGGTTTGCATGTCTGAATAGGATTTTAGTTAATGTCATTTTCACAAAAGGCAGTCATTTGGAAGCCGAGAGTTGTAGCTATGTTTTGTTCAAATAGCCGAGTAATGTACTATCTCATCAGTAATTGCTTCTGCTGCTCTCCTAATGTGGATCCCATGTGAGAAATTATGTATGCACTCTTTTCAGGTTTATATGGAGTTTTAAGGTATGTATTTGTGTTCGATCCTGTATTTCCTTTTACATCGTGCTCTTTTTTATCACTTCAACTAACAATATTTTAAAATTTTCTACAGTTTAGTATATTCTTTTGGGAGTACACTTCCTTCTTGCAAAAGATACAAAATAGGCTAACCTATTACTATCCTTACTCATCAATGCTGTAATTTGTTTCAAAACAATTTGGGTCAAGTGCAATTTCTAAGGCATTTAGACTGCTATGCATACGTGTCTCACTGTACCCTGTCTGGACATGATTTATGTTATTTGATGAATAATATAACCAAGTTGCTGTAGATGAACGCCTGTTTGACAGAACACTTGGTTTTGGTGAGTCATATTTAAAGAAACTTATACAGCTCCAGAAATTGACAGCTTCTCAGTGACTTAATTTCACTACGTGCTGATTTATTTTGCAGTGTTCATCTCGGACCTAGACAGGTTTGTGTGTGCTGTTAGATTTGCAAATTGCTGATCTCCCAGTGACTTTCGCTCTGAGATCCCAGCTGAGTATAGTTACCTCGAGAACCATGGGTTAGCCCTGTTAGAGCATGCTCCACTGGGGAGCTCAGTGCAGTCTATTTTTAATGCTATTTAATGAAGGAGCAAGCACCTCACTCAGCAATAAACGAAGCATGATGGAAGACAGAGCAGTGCATGGTTATGGATACTGGAGAAGGATATTTGGAAAGGTACAGACTGGCTGCTGGATATGGTAATTTTAATGAGTTCTAATATATGGTACTAAGAGAAGTCAATTGATTTCCAGGAGAGATTTACACAGGGAGAGTTGGATATGTTTTCATAAATCTCTTCAGTAATACTTAGAAAGAAGACTCAGTAATTGGAGTGCCTTGAAACTTAAGGGAGATACTCACCAGGGAGTTCCTACATAAATACAGTTTTTAAGACAAACTGTCAGGTTCTTGGGTGGTAAGAAGTGCAGAAATGACTTCAGATTTTTATAGTATTGTTCTGGTGAAGGGTTTGGGACATGTGAATATTCTGGGCATAAAATAACTAACATCCTTCTAAGGTATTATAATTTGAAGCTCTGCCTTGTGATTTTTTTTTTCTCTTCGTTTTCTTTTATAAACGTGGAGTCTAGGTCCAGAATTGTGGCAACTAAGTGAAGCAGGAAGTTTTGATTGAACTCAATAGAATATTTGAGCCGTTTCTCTTCTTGCTTCAGATAAACATGATAGATTATCTTACTGAAGGTTAAATACTTTTAAAATGTACATAGAAGAGGCAGCACTGATCATTTTTGGAACGTAACAACGAGGGGGGAAATGTCTTAATATTATAGTACGTAAAACATAAGAAGCCATCTGTCTGCAGTGTTTGCATATATGCAGACCACTTGCCTTCCTGTAGAACATGAGAATGGCCAGTTAGAAAGCTCTCTGTTGTTCAGTTTCATATTAACAACCTACTATAATCAGGTTATGTCTTTGTTTAGAGTGCAGCTGATGAGGCAAATGCTTAAGTAGTTTCAAAATTAATAAACATAAGAGAAAGTGAGAAGTTTTTATTAAGTGGGAAAGTGAGTCGTATAATTATTGTTACATAGGGCTGTTAGAGCAATGTACAAAGTTGTTCCGGATTTTGCCAGTTTTTATCCAAAACATTAAAAACTACTAAGGGAAATACATTGCAAGGAGTTACTGTTATTTGTTGTTATTGTTTGTGTTTTCTACTTTGTACATCTAGAGGGAAAAGTAATCCACACTGGCTGTAATATTTCCCTTAGTGGTCATCTACCTTTCTCAAGATTCTCAAGTCAGTAGTCATTCTCATCTGAATTCAATGTGTATTTTGTCCATGGACAAGATAATTATAAGCTACATGAGTAGAGTGTGGAATGAGTCAGCCACTGAAGACAACAATGCACAACGTAGCCAGAAATGAATCTGATTGAATTCTCATTAGTATGGGGAGACAGTTTGAAGCCCATAAGTTTGGAAATTGCAAATGAACCATTCCTATATAAGCTAGTTTAATGCTGATCTGCTTTGTGACAAGATCAGGAAAGAATATGGGGCTTAAAAATGATGTCGACACTGAAAGCCATTTCTTCAAATGGTAAGTACTGGCATCATTCTAACTGGTACCACAGGGTTGTAGCATGTTTAGAAATAGGTGACTCTCTAATCAGAAAAAGAATTGGCTTCCTTAAAAATGCATTATCTCACCTGGAAAGTCCTGAACATATTTCAAGTTAGTGATGATGAACTTATAAAATATGTACTTCTTCTCTTTAGACAAAGGATCTTTATTTTTTAGGAAATCTGTGGTTTCCTGGGCTCTGTATTTCTGCTGACTTTGCTTTCTTTTATTTTTCATTCTAATATTTAAAGTTAAATATGATAAATGATTTCCTGCAGAGATATAAATAAGTGATGAAGAACTACTGAAGGTAAAAAAGAATATTAGCGAGATATACTCATATATGTGACTGGATTTGTTTTTCTCAGGCTGGCTTTGCTTCTGAATGTTGGTTTCCTTTAAGGTGTATTTATGCCAAGTTCTAATAAATTGATATTGTTCAGTGACTCGGAGTCTTATAATTTAAATTAATTTTGCTCATTCTGGATTAAACTTGGCCCTGGATGTTTAAAGCATTTATTACATAAATTTACATCATAACCATTTTATTTCTGTGAGAATTAAGTATGAGCTGAGATATGAAGTATGAAATTGTATGTAATATGCTTGGTAAGGAACAAAGTGCTTGAGACAGAGTATGAAGTTCATTCAGCAATTTTAAATGTTTGGTAGCACTGTTATCTGTGGTCTCAAAATCCTCTATATTCTGGTGACGTTTTCTTAAGGCACAAAATGCCCATATAACATTTTCAATGTACCTTTCCCTAAAATTACTGGGACATATCTGTGCCCTGGGCAATAGTTATTCAGGTAAACCAAAAAGTGAATTGAAATAATTATTTTGGACAATTGAAGGGATATTGAAAAACAAAAGGATTGACTAAAATATACCAAACTGACTCTACTTTCAAATTGAATCCTTGGTATTATGTTATGCTTTTTTTATTCTAGCTGCCTGCATAGGTCTTAGCATCGCCAGGTAGAGTTTGCTAATCACTGTCCACGGCCACACTCAATCAATAGTTTAAATTCCCCTACATACTTTTCCCCAGGAAATTTCTTCTGGTTGTTCTTTATAACCCCCAGCTTAATATACATGTCAATGCTACAGGTTATATAAGATTTTTTATAAGTTCTATAGTCAAGTGATATCTATTAGCATAAAATCACAATTGTGACTTATTAAAATGCTAAAGATTTAGTCCAGAACTGTCTCATTCAAAGTACATATTCATAAGTATTCCTCAGCCATGAATTCATACCACTCTTTTCAAGTCCTCTACAATAGTTCCGTATATCTAGTAACAGAAAATAATTTTCTCCAGACACAGGGGACGGGGGCCCACTAATCATTATCCCTTTTAAAACCAGGCCTCTTACCACATTCTCACATTTCACACTACTTCAAAAGGATACAGCAGTTCGTACATTAAAAATCCATTGTGGATAACACACAAACCATTAAGATTTTATTAATAAAATTGCTTCTCTAAATAATAAGATTGGTTTTAAGATAAATAAAAATAAAATATGGTTTCAATTGACAGGAAGGATTCAAGATTTTTAACAGGAAAGCAATTACGTCACTTTTTATACCAAGCGTGGTGGCAAATTTTGTAGAGATTTATTTGGCCCTTTGTGGTTAACGTTTCTACGCAGAATTACATAACATAATATACAGCCTTTTTTCTACAGGTTTTTTTTTTTATTGTTGAGACATATTCACAAAGCTTATCTCCTTAGATAAACCAGTAATCAATCCCTGATTCTCACACAAGCTAGGAAATAAGACTTTGTAATAGGAACATCCACAAGAACTCAGAGACTTCTCAGCCAGATTAAGTGCTGGAATTCTTAATGAATATGCTTTCTTTTCCATTTGTATTATCGTAGGTCGCTTCTTTATTACACACTAAATACTTGAGATAAGAACGAGGATCATATATAGGGAAACGAAAACCAAGGAATGCTGCTAATATATTTAGCAGATTTTCTTCTAATGGCCAAGATACAATCCTTACTTTAGTACAATCTAGTCTATAGAATCATATCTTAAAGGGGAAAAAAATAATGCACGTTGACGTATTTTGATCTAGTCAACATTGAGAACCAACAATAATTGAGGTAAAATGTTTCAAGGTCTTCAGAGAACAAAGTGGAACCATCAATTTCTGAAAGTTTGCTGGCCCTACAAGTCCAAATATAATACCTCTCGACATGTAAATCCGAAGGTCCAGCTATTATCTAATTGTTTAGTAATTTGAGTTTCTTTCAGACGATCTCACCACTATTACAGAGATCTAGAAGAATCAAGCCATGGGTCAACAGAGAGTGAAGGAAGGGCATGAAACTCACTGAAATTCAGGGGCTAAACCTAATTGTTTAACTTGTATTTGCTCATAAACTCAATGAAAAAATAAAAAGCTATCAAATTGCTTTTACAGCTTTTATAAAAAGTTATATAAAAATGTTTCTAAAACCACAATGTAAATCCTCATGGGAAGTTTCCAATATTTTCTGATAAAAAAAAAAATCTGTCCTCTGCATTGACATGTTTTTCTTAGCACCTTGCAGATTAATATGTACGTAACTTTAGTAGAAATTCCAGCATTGCTGGCACCTGCCTTAATTTAATCATTAAAAAGCTGTTGGACAGAAAATAAGTAAGTAGATTCCATATGACTGTGTGTCAGAAGCAAGATTTCGGCAGCATATGCAAGCTTTAAATACTCATAAGGTGCTTCTTTAAAACACGTTTTTTGTTTTGTTTTGTTTTTAAATGAGAGTGTTAAAAACCCATTTGATTGGAAATACAGCACTTCAGTTTTTGGAGAAAGAAGATGAATGTTTATAGTCGAATGATGACTTTTTAGGCCATTGTAGCACATCATTGGGTTAAAATTACTATTGAATTCTGTCAAATTAATTAATTGTCAAGACTTTGTAGTCATATCTATGATCTCATTTATTTTATCTGGCTTATAAGAATGATCTAGCTAACACTTTTAAATTACATAGTTTTATATTTGTTTATTTTAAATTTTATTAGATATGCTGGTATTGTAAGAATTTTAGGAAATTATCCAACATCTGTCATAGTACTAAAGATGAATTCAAAAGACCCATTGCAAACAATGAGTTGGTATTAATGATTCTTCAGTTTTTCCACTCCAGTGCTGCTTTAACTTTGGTCACAGCACATATTTCCTTTGTGAAGATTAAAATCTTACTCCACCCCTGGAATTTCCATATAATCACTGACAGAATTCTGGAAGAATTAAATAATATAGCATGCAATCATATCATGTGTTACATGCTGTTGCTATCTGCTTAAGCACAATTAAGCACTCTAACAACTGGATGCTTTAATATAATCATTGTTCTCCTCTGGAACTATGGATGACTTAGTTTTCAGTGGTTTTGAATTCTTTTTCCAGCGTCAAGAGGTGAGAGAGCATACCTAGTTACGTGTGAGAGAGTTTATACATTAAATATATATATATATATATATATATACATATTTTAGGAAAAGAAGATAAATATCCCTTTAAGAAGGATATTATTTTGTCACACAGATGATCGTAATGTCTGCATTATTGGTCAGATAAGATGAGGGAAGCTGTAGACAGAGAGATGCTTTGAACTTAGTGGAGCTTCTGATCAAAAGTCAGGTTCATGGCAGGATGGCTCAGCTACCAAAAAAAAAAAAAAAAGTAGGTTCAAAGTAACAGAGGGATGGTATACCAAAAGTATGCCAGGAGCTCATCTGAGTGGGAGCAGGTAACTATTGTTTGCAATGAAGGAAGGACTCACCGCAGAGATATGTGGTCCTCCATGGAATTCTACAGGTCAAAAAAAAAAAAAAGTGCAAAATTTGGATTAAAAGAAAACATCTGGGAACACAAGACCTAAATATGGTGGTGTATCCAAATCTCACTTCTCCAAAACTTACCTCCATAAATATGCAATTTACCACCCGAACTGCTGTTTCCTTGTGTTTGGCTTCTGAGCCTGAATAAATAACTATATATGTGTGACTGTGGCCAAGACTCTTAAGGCTCTCTGTGTTTCATAGTTTCTGCAGGTTAAATCGTGTCGTAACACTATTCCAATCTAAAGAAATCACTGGTGACTTTAGCAATTTTGTTAATTTCTCATCACTTCAATTTTCTCATTTATGAAGGAGGGTAAGGCCTACCTTGAAGGGTTGAAGCAGAAACAAAGTACCTGGCATGTAGGTGTTATTCTTAAAAAGAAACCATCATCTTCTCATACGAAAACTTTAGAGAGATTTAAACCTGATTTTATATATATCAATGAGACAAATCCCCCTTTAAAATTTTTTCTTTTCTTTTAGTAATTGTCAAGTTCTTTTGTTTCCACCCTATGAAAATCCGAATGGTTAAAATTGGAGACTAGCTTTACTTTTTCGGTGCCTATGAAATATCAAGGACCAAGCCAAGGCAGTAGCAAGTGCAGGAGGTGTCTATTACATAAGAATAACGACGTTTACTAAGGCCGTTACCTTCTGTCAGTCTCCCAGGGAAGGGGTGGCCCAGTTCAGATTTGTTTAAAAAAGGAACATATAGGTATGTCTTCTCCAAAGCGTTTTAATTGTGTAATTTCTACCATCTAAAAGACGTGGCTGAAGGAACGGATCATTGACTAGAATGGGGTTGGAATGGATCCATGGACACTGGGTGAGAGCCAGTGAGCAGTAGCTTTGGAGTGGATGGGAGATGGAAACAGTTTTCAACTTCCTCTGAGACCTGAAAGCAAGCAGAGCTTTGGGCTTGCTGATGGGCTTTCTGGCACTCCCACAGAAGGCTCGCGTTTCCTGTCTCTAAGCCCTGAGTGAGCTGTTTGGATGGGGCAGCTGATCTGGCCTCTGATCCTCCAGTGTCTGCATTTTTGTTGAACTGCACCTGTGTGAAAATGACCACAGGATGGGGCAACTGCTCTCACAATTGGGGTTCAATTAGTTGATTCCCCTAAGGAGAAGTGGAGTACCACAAGTAGCGTTCAGCACACAAGAGGGCGAGCCATGCAAAGCAGTAAATTAGTCAGATAATCGCACTTTCTTTTATAATTATAATTTAAAGATGAGCCATTCCTCTGAGGGATAGCACAATCAGAAAATTATCCAATGGAACTTCTCAGAAGGTACCTAAGGATAAATTTGTAAATGTTTGGTCTTCTAATAGCAGCTGAAAACCAAACAAAAACAAGGAAAGGGTAGACAGATGATATATACAGAGGATGCCAAAAAAGTGCATATACATTTTAAGAAAGGAAAACTGTATTAAAATTGTAATACTCAATATATACTGATAACAAAAGATAAATACAAGTCACATTTGACTTCTGCAGTTACAAGAGGTGCTCAAAGTGGTTACCATCAGCATCCAGACACTTCTGATTATGGCGAACTACTGCTTGAGCAACACTGACCATCCACTTGTATACATTTTTTTGGCACCCCCATGTGAGATATATATATATATATATATATATATATATATATATATATATATATATATATATATATATATATATATATATATATATATATATAAATTCACATGCTTAAATACAAGTCATTTAACTAACTCACATTAAGAAAAAAATAATTTAGCCCCAAAGCATATTTCCAAATATGTATTTCTTTACTTTCCTTAGCAATTCTTGTTTACACGTGGCAGATATTAAATCAGTTTCTTGAATTAAAAATTGACTTTTATATTGTTGATGCCATCTAAGATTCAGGATTCAAAATCAGCTCTAGGTCAAGTTTTAATTATATTTGTTTCCCTAAAGTTTCAGCTTAAGTGGGTTTGACATTTACCTTTCTGAAAAACAGAACAAACAAATGCATTACATGTACATTGCAACTGAACTGGAGATTATTTTGGCTCTTCCAAAGAAGTTTCTTCTTCAGATCTCAGGCATTGACTGGGGCTTCTACAGGAAAAACAAGGCCTCTAAACTATTCTGCTTAAACTGAATACATAGATCATTTTTCCGTCTCCATGGAGAGGGAATGAGGCAAAGCCAAGTTCACAAATAATTTCCAAATCATTGGTACACAGAACTAGAGACAGCTCATGTTTACTGGATGTATGCCTTTAACCATGGGGAAAGTGTGGGGAAAGAATCTACGCCTCTGAAGGCCTGGGCAGGGAGGCAGTGTTGGATGAGACGGCCAGGGTGGGGCGGGGGGTGGAAGAGAATACTGACAAACTGGAGAATTCTAGGCCCCTCTTCCTTCCTTAAGCAGAATAGCTCCAGCTTAGCAGAATAGCTCCAGCTAAGCTATAGGAGAGTTGCCTTTCTCTTCCTGCTGTAAGGAAATAGTGATAGGATTTAACCCGCTGAGGACCATTGAAAACTGGATTAATGTTTTACCCTTATCTGTAAAAATAATTTAGTCCAAAAGGAAGGGATCCAGCTGATTAAGGATGGAGTGGGTTTGCTTTCTTAATTTATCTCCTACATTTTAAAATATGCTAAGAGTGGTTCTGATTGAATGAACTTCTATTTACCCATTTACTTCCCAAAGAAACCCAAAACCTGGCACCTTAATTTAGAGAGATGAGCACATCCTGTTGCTTCTGTGAGACTGGGATATGCTTTAGGAATACATAGAAAGCAATAGATTCTGACACAGCTGGTATTCTCATCAGGAAGCCAGGAAAAAATATATTCTGGACCACACTGTATCAAGGTATAGGAATTTCTATGCATGTGAATTGAGGAGAGCTGAATTCTTGAGTGGCGGTCAGCAAGACTTATCTTTGCATCAGATACCATGATCATTTGTTTGTTCATTTTTGTTTCTCAAATATTTATTGAGAGTTTCCTATGTGTCAGGTCACATGCTCAATATTTGTGAATTTGGCTGTGTCGGATTTTTAGGCGTTTGGGAGAGAGAAATACATTTTAACAGTTTGAACAATGAATTGCATAATTGAGAATATGAGGAACCTCCAAAATGATAAATGGACAATATCTTGGATGATAAAGCAATATGAGTTAATTTTGACGAATGAGAAAAATATTTCTCTACCAGTTGAGTTGACTAGAAAGAATGACGTGGAGTATGCCTAAAGGATAGAAGCCATATTGTTTCCGGAAAACAAATGTGGAACAATGAGCACCCAGCTGGTGAATTGCTGGGGGAAACTTACGCTGTTGGTTAGACCACAAGCTAAAACTCAGTTGGGAAGCTCTCTAACAAGAGAAAGGAGATCCACTGATTAAGGCAAACGTATATTGACTTGGGATGATCTGCTCATATTCTCTCCTCTTTTTTTTTTTATATTCTCTTTTTTGGTTTTATAAAAGCACACAATGACAATATTACTGGAGCTGCAAGGAACTGATTCAAATTGAACTGGAATTATGAACTACAAAGTTCAAATTCACATCAGATCACACCAAAATATCTATTTAGAATTAAAAAGTAGGTTTTTCTGTAGGCAAATTGTTCTTTGAATTTATTGTGAGGTTCCACACTTGTGTCATAAGAAAGGAAACTACAATCATTTCAGGATGTTATCAAAGTCCTTAATAGATTCAAAAATAGCCCCTGTGATTAGAAGGGAATGGGATACATATGGTTCTGTAGGGACATTTCAGAGGAGTAAAGTATTTTATCTATAGGTTACCTGAAGGATGGTTTGTTTTTTCAGAAAGGGACGCAGTTCTTTTCATTGGCGCAGGTAAATCTTTAGGAATTTGGAAGCAGAGACATATCTGGACATGTTGCCCCAGACCTAGTTCATGTTCAAATATCTTGGCCTGAAACACTGAGAATCTACTTTTAGAATTTACCATAAAGCAAGAATATTATACCAGATGATTGCTGAAATCTCTTCTGGTTTAGTTTCTATGATTCAATGGCCTTTTTTTGTATAATATTCATGGATTAGTTTTATATTGCATTTCCTATAAGTTTGGGTTATACTTTTTTTTAGCCTTAAAAATGAGCCCTAAAACTACCAAATAAGAGTGAAATGATTAGAAGAGAATCTTATCAAAAATAGTTGGTTAAATAAAGAGCATATGGGATCCCAGGCTGCGGTTCAGATCCCACTCTACAACTTAGTAAATTTCTTAAGCTTTCTAAACTTCAGCTTCCTCTAAAATAGAGTTGTAAGAATTAAAAATGAAGTGCTTAGCCCAGTGCTTAGTAGTAGTATTTTTTCCCCAGGGTTCACATTATTTTGTTTGCTCATCTTTTGCTTTGTCCTTATCATGACCTTCGCTTGATGCCATAAGCCTCCCGTAAATAGATCGTCCTCTTAAGATCCCTCTCAATCTTGAGAATGTTTTCATGATGTGATGAGTATTTTGTTCATGCATAGTTGGAGTTCATTTTCAGCACAGCCATACTACGTGTGATAAGCACTTACAAGCCAAGGGTTCAGTGAGGAAAGGCCATCCGTGGACACCTAAAGTCCATATGACTTTCTAGAAGAGGCTCATCTGCATAGATAGTAGGGTTTGACCTTTTACAAGCTTGGATGGGCTATAGGAAGCTTGAAAAAGAGATTTGGGCATGGATAATTTGTTTTCTTGTGTACGCAAAATTCCACGCAGTATTTCATTGCCTACTAATGCTGACTCATGTGGGGTAAGACTGTTGCTCTGATGCTTATAGTTACAAAGAAAGTTAACTAAGCATCCTTCTAGATTTGTCTAGAAAAAATGTAGAGAGTTTTTAGTCTTAACACTCTTCCAGGAGCAATTTGCGACTTTGAGGACTAGAAATGATTTCAAATAAAGTTGCAGTAGACTTGTGACTAGTATGCTTTGTAGATAAGCAATAGCTATATTCAACAGAAGGCCATTTGTATAATCAGCGATTCACCCAACAGATCTAGCAAGAGAAGAAAGCTCTAAACTCAATTTTTTCTAAAATCACCAAAAAGCATTACCTCATTGTTTTGATCTGGCTGTGAGAATGATTGGTTTTGATGTTTTAAGAAAGGATGAGGTGATATCACTTGAGTGGTTGTTTAGAGATTCGATCTTTGGGCTTAGGCGGGGATCAAACAGTGTACACTTTTCGTCAAGGAATTTATGGCACAGTACCAGACCTGCAAATTTGAAAGAACTGATGTGTTTTAGGCCAAGTTTTGGTGAACTTACCTAATGTTTTGAATTGATAGAATGCCAGCTTTTGGTTATTCCCGATGGAGTACACTGACAAACGGTAAGAAAAATCTAAATGAAAGGAATGTGATGTTTTTCTGAACTTTTTAGGGAAGCTACCCAGTGGCCTTCTGTGGAGGAAATCTGTACTTATTCCTATATTGATTAGATCATTAGTGTCATTTGTTCTGCTCTGCGGGAGTTCCTTCCTTTGGCTGGCTGGCTCCTTCTGCCCCCTGAATTACCTTGTTTCTCCAGGCAAAAATTCTTATCAGTATAGAAATTCAAGATTTCTTTAGCCCTGCTGTATCCTTTGGTGAAGCCACAGGGACGGTGGTGATAAGGAAAAATCAGTATCTCTCTACCAATTCTGAATTTACCTTTGAATCGATTTTGATCAAATGCTACTTGTGAGATTATTTTGGAAAAATAATTTATTTTATTGTTTTGCAGTGTAAATACTGATAATTATGAACCACCTCGCATGTGAAAGGGACTTTCGTGCCCATGTGATGTCCCTACCTATCAATGTGCTCTTGGTTGTGGTCGCAGCTGTGGCAAAATTTCTGTTGTAGCGTACTTAGGGATTCTTGTCTAAGGAAAAAGAAAGATGTTTGTTTATTACAGTCTTCTTTTATTTTTTTTCTTTGTCATATGATTTACTGTAATATGAAACACAGAGAATTAGATCTAACTTGGAGATCAGGGGTCAGGCCTTGAGTCAGGATGGAGGAAGATGTGTGGCAGGGCAGTGACAAAAAGGACGTGGAAATTCACTTTTGAAACTGGTACAGAATGGTTGGAAATGTGTGTGCATGCCTTTCCAATCTATACCTTGGCTTCCATTTGGAGCAAGGATGGATTCTCCGCTCCTGATGTCACCTACCCTGGGGACACACTTTCTCCTAATGTCCTCATAGAAAGGCAGTAGGTGCTTCAGGTCAAAGTGACTAGGTTTGAATTCCTTCTCTGCTCACTGGCCTGGTTAAGTTAATTAACCCTTGTGAGCTTCAATTTTTTTCTTACAAGATGTGGGCAAAAATACTTCCTTCCCCCATTATCATGTGCCAAATACTCGCCACATAATAGAAATGTTATCTCTCTGCTGCTTTCTCTTAAAAGACTATTTATCCATTAAAACATTGAAACCAAAAGAACATGTGTAATGGAATTATGTATATATCAATACTTGTTTTGAAATGCTATAAAGTTGTAGATAAGAGTCACAAGCATTTTATCTGTCCATGGATTACTGAAAAAAAAAAAGATAGAAACAAAAGGTTTTGGGGGATGGTGAGATTCTTTTGCATTGGATTCTATAAGGTGTTGACAATACCTATTACATAGTATAGGAAACGAATTAAAAAAAAACTACAACGCATCTAAACCTATATCTTTAACTCACTGCCCAACTAGTCACTTAGTTAGAAGCAATGTTATTGACTTAAGGGACCCAATGGTTCACAATTAAGTATAAATACTCAAGGTAAGTGACTAAAAGAAAATAATAATTTTAAAATTTTTGAGTAAATAAATGGGGAAAAAAATGGTTTTGAAGATACCAGTTGAGCAATGAGTAGAGTTTAAAGAAAAACTTGCCTTTCTATTTTTTTTTTTTCCTAATGGATTCACAAGGCTTGGGCTTTCCAAGTCATGTTTAATGGTACTCTTTTGTGATTGTTTAAGGTTAAGGCATATTGCCTTGCTCTTCATATATGTATTCTAAACTATCCCTATGTCAGGATGGGGAAAAGGGCTACACTATTAATGTACAATCTGCCTCTTGTCCCACAGGGAAGAGCTAATGCCAGGTAGATATACCTATTTTTGGTCTACCTGCCAACACATATTTATGCAATACACTGATGAAATGATCAGTTTCTACTAATTTGTTTCCAGAAATTATCTTCTGGAAAACTTGAATTAGAATTAGCCAGTGTGAGCTTTCTTCATAGATTGTTTGTCCTCAATTTGTTTTCTACCAAGCAAACCCCAGCCACCTGGAACACACACACACACACACACACACACACACACACACTCACACACACACACACTCTCTCTCTCTCTCTCTCTCTCTCTCTCTCACTCTCTCACTCTCTCACTCATTCTTTTCGTGAGCTTTCCTTGTGTTTGGCACAGAAGGTGACGGTTGCTTTTGGCAGATGTACAGGATCAAAGCAGCAGTTTTAATCCTTCTACCCTCAGGGAGTCAGTTTTTCACATAAAGGAAGTGGTGAGGTTAACAGAAGTTTCCGTCCTACCCTGAAACAAAAGTCAAGTGTAAGAGTAGAAGGATAATAAACCTATTTATTCATTATTTGTCAAAGGTAGTAGCTTTGTTAGGACAAAGAAATTTAAGGACTATGTTAATTAAATGTTTTTTTAAATTTATTAATATTTAAATCCTATTTTGGGACTTGAAGCAAACAACCAAAATAATCTTATTTGTGTCCTCAGTTAACCTGAAGAAAGGGAAATCTTAGCAATACTGTTTATAGGTAAATATAAGGATTTATTTGATATTAATATATTTTACATTATATTCAGAGAACATATTGCTCTAAATTTCCTATTTTGTCTATTCCATCATATGAATTAGCTAGGTTTACTTGGATAAACAAGGGATTACCTACAATTTTATTGTTGGGAATATATAAACCTACTCTTTGATAAATATATATGTATATACTCATATATACATTATCAATATATACATACACACATGTATATTATATGTTATACATATGTAATATATATGTATATTATACATATACATTCTCAACCTGGTTATATTATAAAAAGAGTAATTTCTATCATTGTGAGGTCAGTGGTGGGATGACCTAAGCTAGCTGCTTTTCCCCTTCACTTTCCCTCTGAATTCACTTATTTCTTTGCTAATGAACAATGTTCCATTAAGGACAGGGTTACAGAACAGAGTCAATGAAGACAGGAAACTTGTGTTTATACCTGTTCTCTACCCATCAGCTCTGATAAAATGACAAGATGGAAATAGAGGGTAGGACGAAGAATTTATTGTTTCTAATGAGGGATTTCAGGATTTGATCCCATATCTCTGCTCCGGTGACCAAAATGAACTATCCTGCCTGTCTTATAAATGTCACTGGGTGATCCAAGGCCGTATTTTAACAAAATGAGCCATCCTCTTCCTTTGGTGAATCCTATTATAGAGCAAAGTAAGTGTGAGTGAGTGAATATGTCATCTCAAAGGGAGGTTTCAGACCCTGGTATTCTATCTTCTGTAGGGCCCGTCCCTAAAGAGGAGGTTTTCAGAACTGCACATGCATCGGATATCACCGAGAGGGTTTTCCCCAATAGATTGCTGGACTCACTGCTGGAGTTTCTGACTCAGAGGATCTGGGGTGAGGTCCAAGTATTTGCATTTCTGACAAGTTTCCAGGTGATACTAATGCTGCTGGTCAAGGGACCACAATTTGAGAACCTTGGATCTAAAACATGACACTCCTTGTCAGAATGGAGAATTTGCATGATTGATGCTTCATAATCTGAAATATTAAAGGAATACTGTAAAATTTCAAAACAAACAAATCTTAAATGAAGAGACGAGAATTGCATTTTCCACTAGACTGAAAGAGTTAGGAGCCTCTGTTTTGGGTAATTGCAGGAGGATGCAAGTTCCCCCTGCCGTTGTGTTCTAAGAGCTTCTAGTGTAGGAGTCTAAAATCCATGGAGATAGGATAATGTGTAATCCACAAGATTGGATATGCTAAGGGTCAAGAAAAATGTATATATAAAAATTGGTGAGCACTAAAGGTGAACACTAAAACTGAGAACACAAAACCCTGTAGACAAGGGTGTATAATGGTTTTGTTTATAATTGCCCTAAACCGGAAGCAAACCAAATGCCTTTCAAAAGGTGACTGGATAAATAATGGTGCATCCATACAATGGGATATTACTCAACAGTGAAAAAGATCCAGCTATTGATGGCAACAATTTGGATGGGTCTCAAGGGCATCATGCTGAATGAAAGAAGCCAATGTCAGAACATCACAGACTGTATGAGCCCATTTATATAACATCTCAAAATGATAAAGTCATAGTGATGTAGGGGGACAGATTAGTGATTGATAGGACATGTCAAAGGGGTGGTGTGATTGTAAAGGAGTGGCATGAGTTAGTTTTTGGGGTGATGGAACTGTTCTATAGCCTGAGTGTGGAGGTGGTTACACAAACTTATACATGTGTTAATTCACGGAACTTTACAGCCCCCCACCCTCAACAAGCCAAATTTACTATATGATAATTTTTTACTGTCATATAAATACGATAAGTTTAAGTTTTGTTTGAATGAGAATTATACTGCTTTAGTTATACCAAGTGACTGAATTTGTACAATTATATGAGGTAAAATTATCAATTTAAATAAATAATGCTTTATCTCAAGCAAAAGGAAAAAAAAAAAAGTCTGCATGAGGCGTTTTCTTCATAAATGCTCCTAAGGCCGTTTACTGCATGCAGGGATCCTAGCAACAATTTGGATAGGGAAAACTCTGCCGGGTGTAGTTCGTACCTGTGGCTCCTCTGGCACCGCTCTTCTATTTTGTTATTTGTCCTTTTCCTTAGGATCCTTCTCTGTAAGTGTTGCCGCTTTCAAAATGAGTTTCGGGAGCAGATTTGTTCTTCTCATTTATACCAGCTGAAATACACTGACAGCTTTGGAACTGTGACCCAGGTACCTCCCACATGTATGCACTGGCCCTCAGAAATGGCCATCTACCCACAGCATGGACAGTCGAGCAATGGCTCCCTCGGAGCACTGGAAGGAAGTCAAGTCCATTTTGAAGTAGCTATACATTTTACAGACTAAGGTCTGTAGAAGTGTCTAGAAGGTCTGAGCCTCCAGAAATGTTGGCAGTTTAATTCTAGCCAGGGCTCTAAACAGGTAATATCTAAACAGGTAATATGTTGAATGGATGCATGTTTTTGTCTCAGTGAGAGAGTCCATTGTTTGATCCTGGGGGGTGCCATAAAAATGTATACAAGTGGACACTTTGGTCAGTGTTGCTCAAGCAGTAGTTTGCCATAATCAGAAGTGTCTGGACTTTGATGGTAACCACTTTGAGCACCTCCTGTAATTGCAGAAGTCAAACGTGACTTGTATTCATCTTTTGTTATTGGTATACTTGTATATTGAGTATTACAATTTTAATACAGTTTTGCCTTTCTTAAAATGTGTATACGTTTTTTTGGCACCCTCTGTATGATGCTGTGTGCAAAGTAGTCTGTTGAGTGCTTTACATATATGAACTTGTTTAATCCTCACAACCATCTGTGAGGTAGGGGCTCTTATTATTTCCATTTTCAGATGAGGAAACTGAGGCACAGAGGTGCTTAGGAACATGCAAAGTCAGCGGCAGAATCAGGCTTCAAGTCTTGGACATCTAGCTTGAGTCCAAACAGTTAACAATTAATTATTCACCCCTGCGTTCTTTTTTTTGTTGTGTTTTGGGTTTGCTTATATTTTCTCCTTTTATGACACACTGATATTTTTGTTAATGATACATTTCAGTTTACACATGATCCACCAACCCTGAGACCATTCGCAAACTATTATGTAGAACTAACCTGGTTACACCAACTGGACAGTCCATACAGATTCTCGTGTTTGACCCAGTCCCCAGGATGCCTCCCCGTGAACCTCCCCATGGGAGCACGTGTGTGGGTAGAGTTGCAGCTGTGGCCAGAGGGAGAGGGTGGCAGAAATACCGAGGGAGAGCTGAAACACTGTGGGGCTCTTGGCGTTGCGCGCATGTTGGCAAGCTCCACAATATGGTGTGTTCTGTCTAATGGAAACTTAGATCTCACAGGCCTTGGAAGCTGCTCTCAGTTCTGGCAAGACTACGTGCTCTCGGGTCAATCAGAAGCTCGTTTAAGACGCGTCCTACTGGCCTCAGGGAGTCTGCTTTTCCAACAACCTTGGATGAGCAGAGAAGAACTTGACTGAGGAACATAGAGAATACCATGTCTCCTTGCTCTTTCTCTGATTCAGCTTGTGGAACAGGCAGGGGAGATGGATCAGAATCTAACCCAAATCTTAGAAGTAGAGAGGCTTTCCTTAGGGTCAGCACTAACCAGTTCCTTCTCAAATTCTTTTTTGTTTTTTTGGTTTTTTTTAGAGATAGTCAGGTCAACTCAATCCCAGCTGTGGACTGAGGTTGCAAGACCTTAGGGTCTGCCCCCTTCCTCAAAGAAATCTCCAAGCCTGAATCCTTGCATAGTGGCCAGGGTGAGACCTCATGAAACAGTCCTTCCCCAAATGGGGCAACTTTCTGACATGGACCAGAGGCCATGCATGCACTTTATAGTAGCAGGGTTTTCTGTAGCTCATTTACTTATCAGTTTTAAGTTTACCACAGAATCAAACACTGAGTTTTTGTTGTTGTGGGGTTTTTTTTGTTTGTTTGTTTTTTGATATTTTATTGAGAAATCCAAGGCAACTTTGCTGATGAAAAGTAATCGCATGCTTCTGGCTAGCAGTAGCAGAAATGATACTATCTTATGATAAATGATGTAGTTATTATGTGGTTTGGCATCTTTCTTGAATAAGTACCCATGATTTTATGTGTGGGTGTTGCATTCACTTCTCGGTGAACACATACTGAATGCATAGATTGAACAACATTACGGGAGGCATTGGACAGAGCATGGGTTTTTAAGACCAACATTTGAATAATATCAATGCCATTTGACCTTTTGCAGGGGACCTATTCTTTCTGAATCTCAGGTTTCTTCCCTGTTTCTTTTTTCCTTTCTCCCACCCTCCCTCCTTCTCTCTCTCCTTTTTCTTCCTTCCTTCTTTCCTTCCTTCATTCCTTCCTTCCTTCCTTCCTTCCTTCCTTCCTTCCTTCCTTCCTTCCTTCCATCTTTTCTTCCTTCCTTCCTTATATGTGTGAATGAGATTAGTGGTAGTGAGGGTTAAAAACTCTATGTGTAAATTGTCCCTTGTGGCATTTGGCACATATGATATATGAAAACATGATAGCTATTATTTTTTTATAGTATGGATTAATGTATCTGTGTTTAAGTTGAATTAAATGTGACAACTGGAATTTGTGATCATCATTATCTGAATTTGAATTTTATGATTTACTTAAAAAAAACTGATATGAAATATCAATGCCTTTGGCTACAAAGGATGCCCCCAAGTTTCTTCTCTTGGTGACACATCAATGAGTTTTGTGAGGAAATAACGTAATGTAAACATGAGTTTAATTTCCAGCACAACTTAGAGGTACCTATACTCGTATGTCTCTAAAATGCAGATCTTGATACCTTTAAGTGGCTGCCTTTTAGACAGGTTCTTTCTGAACCGACCGCCCCTGTGGCCCCCAGGCTCTGGTGTGTGTGGTGGGCCTTGTGCTGGGCTGAATTGCAAGAGTGAGTGTACAAATGTTACATGCAATATGCGTGGTGAGAGATGGAGCACAGGCCAATCTCCTGCAGCTGGGAAGAGCAATTAGCAGCTTCATAAATGAGGGTCTTGTTTACACTGTGGTCCAAGATAATCATTTGTTTGTTTTAACTAAGATGCTGCATCTTCATCAGAGACATCAATCCTCATATTTAAATGATAAGGTCTTTGAATCTCATAAATAATGTTTGGATTTCACAGCAGGAACCTTGTCACAGCCCCTATTTTCTCTTGGTGACTTTGGTAATCAGGACACACATTACATTATATCTTTCAAATTATTCTTCAAACACTCATGAAAAAATTATGCCATCTATTCCAGCAACTTTTTTGACACAGGCCTATTTTTAAAAATACCTTTTATATGAACTCCCAGCACACATACATACATACATGTGCACAGACATACCCCACAAACAGTTGCACCCACATATGTGAAATAAAATTTTGCAAAATTAGGCATAACCTTACCAAGGGTAATATATTCTAATTTTTATCTATTCTATTCAATTCCTCTCCATCCACTTCACTCCAATCTGTGTTGTTTATTTCATTTTAAAAATTCAAACTACAACCAATGATTTGACTTCATGACTTACTAACAGGTCACAACTAAAAGTCTGAAAAACGTTGATCTACATATAAATTGACTTACAATTCTATCTTCTCTCCCATGACATAGAGGAAGGAACATATCTGGCCTTACTGTCTTTTTGATTTTCAGCTACGTGCGATCTTAATATAATGATCAAAACATACCAGTCTTTGCACAGAGTAAATGCTAGTTGGTACTCTTTTAAGACAATAATCAAACCTAGTCACTTAATCAATACTTATTGATGAGTCAGATCAGTTATTTTGGAAATCATGGGTGTGAGTCATTATTAAACTCGATCCAGTTTTCCCAGAAAAGGGGTTTCTTGAATAAGGTGGTCAGTATATTCCTGAAAAAAGTTTGCTGATCTGCGTTATGTTCTTTGTGTAGCCACAACACACAAGGTCAGTCTTTTTTCTGATGGCATAAGCCTTAAAAACATGTTTTAAGATATGATAGAATTAATATAATATAAACAGTTAATATTTTAACTCATTAAACATTAGTACACTTTTCCTGGGCAAGATGATTAGAAGAAGTTCGTGGAAGACATTTACCTTTTTAGAAACATTAACTTCCTACTATGTTCCTGGTGGTTCCTAGAGACCCAAAGAAGCAAGGCATAGCCGCTGTCACTGGGGAACTCACAGCCTGACTCTCAGATAACTTCAGGACTCTGTGAGAAGTGCTGAAATTGAGATGTGTACCCTGGTGGAGGTCAGCGTGAGCACAGAGGAGGAATACACCATGGAGAATGGGGAGATAGACAGGGATTTGTTAGGGAAGATGTAGCTTCTGAATCTTAGCTTATTGGTTAATATCTAGGTTGAAAGCAGTGATCCCGCACGTGTGGTAAAATGAGTTTCTCCAAAGGAAACATGGAGAATGGAAGTGGCTGGGGTGTGGTGGTCACTGATGGTGGGACTTCCTGCTTTATACCAAAAGCACTAGACTATTCAGGAGAAGCTTAGTCAAGAAATGCATGGGTACATGATGACGCCTACATGCGTAAAGATCCATGTAAGTTCTTGTAATAAAAACATCAGAGAGCTGTTTTGTGACAAGTGGCACAGGTGTGCATTGCACCATCTACTGGCACAGGGAGAGTATGAGACGCGTTGCCAAGGACCAGGTCAGTGTTCTAGCCCTGACAAGCCTTTCTGGCATCACTCTCAGGGATTCTCAGGTTATGGACCTTGATTTATTTATTTTTCCTTATTGACCAGGTTCAGTGCAAGAGGTAATACATAATTTAATACATAAGCGTACAGCACGGGTTCTAAATTACTGAAGATTTCTTTTAAATGTTTACAATTCAATAGTTCTTTTTCATTCCCCTAGGGGGACACCGGGGACTGGCCTATTCACACACTGAACAATGAACAAGATACCATCTATAAATAAGTGGTGGTTCCCACCACTGGAGGACTGCTTGCTCTGCCATGTCTGATTTGTTCTTGGTGTCAGCTTCTGACCCTGGTCTGATTCTTCCAGATGTGTGAACTCTGCCTCTGTGCCCTTCCCCTGTGTGCACACCCTAAATTCAAATCCTCGCTGGAAACTTGCTCTTACCCCTTCAAACCATCCTTGCCACTGGCTGTATGCAGCTCGCGCCCTCCTTTCTGATCCCTGCTGTCCCATCCGTGGAAAAATGTCTGGAAAGATAGAGCCATACTTGGGATTTCAGGGAGGGTGAGAGGGGGGTTGCTCCCAATGCTTTGGTGTGTGTAAACTACAGGTTCAGATCATGAAAAACTTCATCCTTAAAGTTCACTTCTTGACGGGTAATTGTCAGACTCAAACAGAGAATTATTAACTCTTGACTGAGGACTTTGAGTAAATGTTTTATTTCTTACTTGAAGAATATACCACTCTCTTCATCTAACTGGATGAGAGGGAGTTTTCTTTGAATCATGAAGTGTCTAATCAAATTATTTCCCCTTGAAAACTAGTGACTTACCCTATAAGGATTCCTTTGAGAGTCACTATTTAGCATGCTTACTGAGAACCAGAGGAGACCAGTTCTTGGAAAGCTAAGTTGCGTACCTCATTTTTAGCAGATTGTAAATTTTGTTGAAGGCAGGTGCTGGACCATATCTATCTTGGTACCTCCCATGAGTCCTAGCAGAATGCCTTACACTTAGTAGGAGCAGCAAATAATTACTTTTCGACTCCACTGACATTAACAAGGCCTGGTTACACACATGCTCACACACACACATGGATTGTCTGGACAATTAAAACCAAATCCTCCAAGGGACCAAATGTTTTTTGCCTTGACCAATTTAAATACAAATTTTCTCAGCCTTGTAGAACATCAAATACCAAATACAATTTAATATTCCCTTATTGATTCATTGTCATAGTAGGAAAATCAGTAATTGAGCTGTGCTCATGAGAATAATGATTCACACTGTTAAAACTTCACCTCCCCTAGGCCTATCCACAATGAGAAATGGTGAACCACGGAATGTAAAGAGGGAAAGAGAAAAAGTGACTCTGTGAGTCTTTACTGGTAAAGATCATGGAATACCGCTCAGGGTACAGGAGCACAATATAAGTGTTACCTGCTATTATAGTGGCTTAGGCTGCTCCTTTATTGTGCTAATGCATTTGCTCTGTATGGAGTAGCACAGAGAAATCAGAACACTTACAAATGTCTTATGCCAGCTAGAAAATTTAAAAAACAGTATTTGATTCTAATGAAACTCATTATGTCCTGCCTATTCCCCAAAAGAGTAGTTTTGGTAAACAGCAGTAATACATATTTCCTGGGGTGAATGTGAGGTGTGGTTGGTGCTTTTTGCTTGTGGTGTCATCTTAAGGCAGATTTCTTGGGCCCACTGAGTCTCAGCTATGCCTTCTGTATAACAGAAACAGTGACTGTGACTATTAGTGATTATGAGGGAGTAAATGAGGTAATTTGTGTAAGCTGCTTAACATTGTGTAGCCGTTAACTAATATGTCATCATGATATTTTGAATGCCTACTGTGTATCAAGCATGGCGTCAGCTGCTGATAGTTTTGAAATTACATTTGGGGACATAACTTTCAGAGGTGCTTATAAGTAGACACGCATTAGATTTGAGGTAAGAGAACTATGAAACTTAATAGTGGCCTCTGAGAGTTGGAGGTAAAAAATAGGATCACATTTCATGTGCAGGCGAGAATGCATGACTTTTGGAAGAGTCATAGAATTTTTTTAATTGACCAGATTTAATATGTGGTCCCATCAGAACCAGTCACTCAGAAACGTGGAATGGCATACAAGTGCCTATGGCACGTACAAGTTTTAATACCTTTACAAATACTGCAAGATTTGGATCAGTCGTGAGGTGTCAGAGGTCAGAGAAGGTGAAAGAGGGGAGCTCGCTAGGGTTGTAAGCCAAGCAGTGCTTCCTAACCTGGGTTTTATTACCAACACAATGCAATTTCAACCTTCCAAAGGGATGTCCTCAGGTGTCCCAGGTAGGGTTGCGGGAAGCAGGTTCTAAGATGGGGTCTAGTGTGCAGGATGTCCTAAGGAGCGTTCTTGGCACCAACGCCATGAAGGACAGGGAAAGGAGCAGGCGAGGACAGAGGGAGAAGGCCAGCTATAGTTCAAGCCAAAGGATGAGAACAGCCTTGGCCAACTTGGTGGGCACTCTGCACTAGAGTCTTCTTCAGAGTATCTTGCTAAGGCTGAGATGGCCAGCCCCGTCAGTTGTTAGATGTGAACGGCCCTAGAAAAGAGTGCTGCACTGGGGACCCAGCTGTCCGCAGCTGAAATAATCATTCAAGAGACAGCAGTCCTTCCTTGAAGAGGGATCTGTGTCTACCACCAAAGTGACCAGAAAGGTAAAAAACTTAGCACTGTGATGCCCTAGAGCAGCGGTTCTCAACCTTCCTAAAGCTGTGTGCAACCCCTTAATACAGTTCCTCATGTTGTGGTGACCCCCAACCATAAAATTATTTTC
>NW_017731459.1:1897049-1898616 GCF_001890085.2 Hipposideros armiger | reverse complement strand
TGTTATGAATCGTAATGTAAATATCTTTTTGTTTTCCGATGGTCTTAGGCGACCCCTGTGAAAGGGTCGTTCGACCCCCAAAGGGGTTGCGACTCCCCTGTTGAGAACCGCTACCCTAGAGCATTATGTATCTCGATGCCCATCCCCATATTGTTTAAAACTCGTTGTGCATGGCTGCAAGGGAGAAAAACCTCAACTAGACGTGGGTCAGGTTTTCAAAGCTGTAGTCTGTCTGTAAGTGGTTTTCAATCCTCTCTCATTCTCCCTGGAAGGAATAATAATCACTTACAAATCACTGTCTAACCACCTGGACTGAAGCTCAGGTTTTGGTGCATAGCATCTATTCCTCAAGATCATTTAATCCCAGAGAAAAAATTATACATTAATCTTTTTATTATGGATTTTTTTTCAAACCATGCACAAAATAGAGATAATTGAGTAACGCACCCCCGTGTATATGTCATGGAGGGTCAACATTTTGCCTTTCTCATCCCAGGGGAATTTTTAATAGCGTAAAACATAGCCTCCCCGTCTTGATCTCAGACAGATCCGGACGGATGTGTCCTCAGAGGAGGGTGAGATTTCACAACGTTTGAAGTCAGGAACATCCCTTAATAGTGCTGACGTGAGTGCAGTAGAAGCTATCAGAGCCATGATTCTGGGAACGGGCCTACCTTCCCCCACAGGTCTGTGGAGCAGCGCCCGGCCAGCCACTCACATTTCCACTGTGCCGGCTCCGCAGCCCAGCCGCGAACACTGGGTTTGAACCAGGAATGTGTGCTGATGCCCGAGGCTGCCACCATGGTCCACGGCACTAGAAAAGGCCACAGTGAGTCACAGGCCAAGAAACTTTCAGGACATTTACTTCATGTTCGTAATTATGTTGTGTTGAGGGGCCTCCTGGAAATGAGTGAAGGTGGAAGTGAGATGCCGAACCTCCTGTGTGCTCAGCAATTTTTCAGCCCAATATAAAACCATAATCAATATTTCTGTTTAGGGAAGGTATAGCTTAGGGAGATTCTACACAGACAATCTAAAGCAAGTTTGGGGACCTTGTTAGAACCCTCCCTGTGACTTGAACGTCCAAACCGTTTCTGAGTTTTTGGCAAGTTCGAGTCCCCCGGGGGGGTCTGCCAAAACATTCCGGATGGCATCCCAGCTCTGTTAGCATGTCTTTGACAGGCTTTGTCCTAAGCAGAGCCGTCCTGGCATGCCTAGGAGTGAATCACAGCCCACTTTACCCCTGCGATTCCACTCGGGCAGGAATTTGTTGGTTGTTTGGCCCCAGAGCAGGTGGCAGAGGGGGTTGTGGCGGTTGCATTTCCTCTTTGAGGTGGGGGCTCAGCTGTTTCCTTGGTCACATGCCCCTAAGTGCCTGGAGGAGGCAGGAGGCCAAGAATACAGCTGAGACTTGAGCTGCAGCCAAAGCCCAGCAGCTGCTACTCTGTTCTCTGAGCTGGAACCCAACTCCAGGCTGCAATGTGGCCTGATCTGGCATTTGGATTTGGGGAGGGGCCTGCTAAGAGCGTCACTTGAACATTCTGTGCAACTCAACCCACCTGCTGTG
>NW_017731459.1:1887725-1893793 GCF_001890085.2 Hipposideros armiger | reverse complement strand
GAGAGAGAGAGAGAGAGAAATGAATGTGTATCTATAGAGAGGCTATGTTAAGATGGTTAGAGACTATATTTTACATTGGCCATGGTGAATACAATATCAATAGCTCATTGTCAGTCAGAAAACAAATTTTTGCTCCAGTGTTTATTTCAAGAACAGGCCGCAATTCTCTTTTAAAACCCACTAAGATACCTACCCCCAAAATTCAGTTGTCATGTTTTCAGGAGAAAAGAAAATCAACAAATAGAATAAATTTACTCTTAATTTGCATATATTACTTTTGGAAAAACAAAATGTGAAAATGATGCATCATAACACCTTTTAAGAGAAAGCTCCCTAAACATTTTAACCTGTTTTTAATAATGTGGCCAGGACACAAAATCTGCAACAAAGCTCGGGCCACTCAGCCAGGTTGTACCTAGAGAAAGCAAGCCAGGTGACCAGGTAGGCCTGGCTCATCACCAGAGCCTGTGTTTAAATAAAATTCTTCCAGAATGGGTGGATTGAATTCATGCATGAGTGACACAGCAGGCGGGGAGCATGTCAGATAGGCAGCCTTTCTTTCTGGCTTTTCAGTCACCTCCCATTTGGCATCTTGGAGAGCCCAGTGGATTGCCAACACAGGGAAGGAATAGCTTTGTGTTCTGCTCCTGGGGTATTCTCCCCGCACTCCTGCTGGAATGTCTGAAGTTTGGAAAACTTGTAGCCTGACCTGGAATTGGCACCTGTGGACGTGCCCAAGCCCCCCATAGGCATGGTCAGGCCACAGCGTTTCTAGCAGGGAGGCAGCATGCCCAGAATGCTGCCAGGTGGTAGTAAGGGGCACTTTGGAGCATGGAAGACTTCAAATACCTGGGATTATACAAATAATACCTATCTCTCTCTCTCCCTCCCTCTCTCCATCTCTCTCTCTCTCTCTCTCTCTCTCTATATATATATATATATATATATATATATTTATATATAATATATATACACACATACACGCGCACACACACGCACACAATATGTGTGCGTGTGTGTGCACATGCATGTGTGTGTATCTTAATTCTTAATATTTAAGGTACTGACAATGCTCTGTGAGGCTAAAAGTAGCCATTCTTGATGACATGCTTAGAATTCTTTGGTACTTATCGATTCAGATTACTTTTCTTGTCTTCAGGTACACGGCTTTTGAGAGGCAATAAGATCCTATCATGTTCTTTCATTTCCTTATATCTTCTATTTTTTTCCTCAGTGAAAATGTGGAGTTGTTTGATGTGTCGAACACATTTGCCTATATACCGTACTTTAATAAATACAGGGAAATGCTATTCCTAAAATATTATTTACCTGTAATGATGAATAATCCTGACTCTGCTTAGATGCTAATAATAATGAGTGAATGGCTCTTTTTGTCTTCCTAGTTTACATCTACCTGTGAAAACTAAATTTTGTTGCAGACTGCATCCTGAATTTCTCAAAATAGCGCATGTTCCACTTTCACATCTTAATTTTGCCAGGGTTTTTTTTGTTTTTTGTTTTGTTTTTTACAGTTGAGCTGGATAGCCCCTCCCTTTCTTTCTTTCTTCCTAACTTTTATTATGTATAATTTTTTTCTCACCGTATAATTTTTCCTCGTGTTTAGACCTTGGACTTTTTATTAAGGAGTCCATGTTCGACAAAAAAGATGCCACCTCTGAGCGTGTCTTGCTATATGTTATGAATGCAACTACTGACTTCTCCTTTCTTATCTATGTTTAAAATCTTGAAAGTATCACAAATAAGCCAGCAGCTCAAAAGCTGACTATTGTGCAGTACATAAGATTGACAGATATTTCATTTCTGTGATATAGCAAATCATAAATTTGATTCTTTCCCAGATAATTGCAGTCTGGCCATTTCCATATCTGTAGCCTGGATGTACACTCTTGCAGACTTTTAATAACTGCACTCCCCTACATTTCCATTCTTTGGTGCAATACCAGATGCCCAGTCCCCACCCAGGGATCGGGTCGTCCTGCTTTGTTGCAGGGCTGCCACATCCCATTTGATTTTTCAGGGCAAGCTTGTATGTTAGAGACATCAAAGTGGGTGCGTTAGCCTCATGTCTTTCTTCTGAAAATGTCAGTTTGCTTGAGGTACACCAGCAGTTTTCTTTTTCCTTTTCTTTCTTTTTTTTGAAGTCTCTTAAAAGCAAGCATGCTTCAATACTATTTTGTTCTAATCACACCACACATGTGCACATCTAACAGCCCCTTCCAGGCCCTTAGCTTAGGCATTCTAGAATCCATGAATAAATAAAATGGCCCCAAATCTTCAACTTCCCTATCGGGAATCCCCAGGGAATTCTTGCACACAAAGTAGCAATCCCTTCCCTGCAGCAGTGATGGGGTTATTCAGCCCTGGAATCCCAGGCCCACATTTCCCGTCACCTAAGTCAAGACTGACCATGTGTTTCCTGAATTTCATCAATGGTTTCTTTCAGTTCCTGCTGATAGAATGGTTTGAGAGCCTGCTTTATTTTTTTCTGCAGCACCAGGGGACTAGCAGGCTCTAATACATCACAGAGCTCACACCAATTCACACTATTATAAGATTACCAAAATGGATTAGATATTTAAAAATAATAGAGAGTTATAAAAAGCAAGCCCCCATGTTCCTCGACCGGGGTTTCTAAAGGTCTTGTTGGGAGGTTGGAACAAGGAAGCGCCCAAGTAGGAGAGTCCATCAAAGCAGAAGGCATTCACCTGCAAAATGCTTGTAGCCTTGAATGCAACTAACTGTTTAACTGTCCCTTCAAGCAAGAAAATTTTGTTTGAGAGAGACAGACGAGAGAGAGAGAGAGAGAGAGAGAGAGAGAGAGAGAGAGAGAGAGAGAGAGAGAGAGANTGTGTGTGTGTGTGTGTGTGTGTGTGTGTCTGTGGGTGTGTGGGTGTGTGGGTGTGGGTGTGGGTGTGTGTCCTAATTTAAGTGAAACTTCTTTGACATTCAAATTACATGAAAAGTTTAGGTCAGTGAAAAAAGCAAAAGCCTCGCTCTTCCTGGGGGGGTCAATGGATTTTCAGATCTTAAGGGAACTAGTTTAAAAGATAAAGCTGAGGGCACCATCCTATCTCAGAATGTATGTGTTTAACATAAGCATGTTTTGGTCTATATTTTTATCTGTTTACATACACACGAAAGTAGCCTGGAAAGAATATTGGACTAGGAGCAAGAAGAACTGAGTTTCAGTTCTTCTTCCAAGAACTAGTTGTTGTGTGGCCTTTACAAAGATGGGTATGTAACTTCAGGAACATTATCATTGACCTAAGCTTTCATTTGTTTTTTAATATGCTAACTGAAGACCATACATTTTTCAGATCAGATTATGAGAACTCGTTTTTTTGGACAAGTAAAGAAGTTAAAGTAAGTGGAAAATTCTGGGCAAAATGTAATCTATGTATGAACACACCTTTATGCATTTATTACTATAGAGCAGTCATTAATAGGTCATTTGAAATGGCTTACCATAGAGTCGTTTTGTGTAATGTAAGCACCCATTTGGAGGTAAGAGAGCATTTTAAAGAGTCAGGTTGTGTTAGTCCCTATATTAAAGAAACAAACAAAAAATTCTCCAGGTAAACATCTTATGAGTTCATGACTCTATCCTTCTACGTAAAAGCACTACTGTTGATGAAAAGCCACTTAATGAACTGCACCCATTTAATTAATACAACTTCCCCCTCCAATCTGGCTCCTCCTAGAGTTGGGCAGTATTCTAGTCATCTTTGTACCCCTGTTCCTACCAAGGTTCTCATTAGGAGTGTGTAGAACAAGTGGAATGGTATCCAAGTCATCCTGTTCACTATGATTTTGAAAGGAAAAATGATGTGTGTTGTCATGATTTTAAAAATACCCAAATTATTGCTCACAGTGCATAACTGCTCAGCTGGTCTTTGCCCATCCTCTCAGACCCTTAGCTCCAACCTTGCCCCTCAAAGAACACTGGTTTCAAAGTGACAAAACCTGTATGGGAGTTTCTCAATCAAGGGAATTAATAGGTAGTATATATATGAAGAATGCTATAAATGATTACAGACTCATCCATGCGCCCTTCCTGAATCCAAACCTACTAAGCAGAAAGGAATCACATTTCTCTTAATGAAGTTATAGGGTCTTCCCACAGCCTATTAATTTTCCCTGAAACTTTTTGGGTGATTCCTGGTATAGGGAAGTGAGCTTAGAACACAAAATTCAAGTCAGTGGCTCCACATAAAAATATCCTTGAATTCTTAAGAAATGTTTAGCCCAGCCTGACTTGTAATTGTTCTTGACTTTGTTTTTAATACTTGGACTCATTTGGATTTGGATATTTATTTCAAGCACAAAATGTATTTTATGATGATTTCAATGTTTATATAACTGGTTTCAAGATTGTTTTAGCTTTATTAAAATAGTTTTTTTTTAATTTTGTTGCATAATTTGGTTTGTGTATAGGGTGTTATTCTTTTGTTTTACCTTTGACGTTTATTTAAAACATACCTTTTCACAGACTTACTTCCTTGTATTGCACTTTTGATTAAACGTCCTGGTTCTTTATCTTTGGTTTGATTAACAATTCTTTGTCTTCTCTTTACTTTCAATATTTTCTGATGACATGGGTAATGACATTTCAACCACACACACACACTTCACAGGGCAATTAACATTGCAAATAGCCGATTTTAGTTCATTTATTATGTTTTGATCTCTTCTCTATGTTTACTTTTTCTGATTATAAAAGTAAAACAGGTTCATGTGAGAACAGCTAAAGAGTCTAGAGTAGGCATGCACCCTCAGATACCCCAGTGGTCCCACCCCATGAATTGCCACTGACATCAATTTGGCATGCCTTTATTATTTATTGCTGAGCATGCGCATTTCAAAGTGTTGTGATTCAAGTTGAAGTCCTGGGACCAGTCTGTAGAATTTAAACTCTGGCCCCACCATTTCTTAGAGTGAAATCTTGGCTCTGATGCTTCATGTCTCTGTGGACCAGCTTCCTCCACTCTAACACAAGACATCTAAGGGTTAATCCTTGTATCCTCTCTTTTTTAATCAAAATGTCAGGCGCAGAGTGAGTAGCTAGTAGATACATTGGAATTGTTTTACATTGGCCCTGTTTACATTAGCACTTAATTTTTATGTAAAATCACAAATTGTGTTATAGTAAAAGTAGCTTTATTTACTAATGTGATTGATGGCAGTGATAATGATAATGAGGAAATAATTGCTAGTTGGGACAAGGGATCTCAGCGGTGTTGCCTTACGACTAGTCACCAGAATCTCATGACTTGTTAAGTCTATGCATTAATTCATTAAGTAAGTGCTTCATCAAACCATTACTGAATGCCAGGTGTTTCAGTACCATAAGAATAAGGATAGCCTTGTTTTTAAGAACTTAGGGGGTGGGGGAGACAGAGAGAGAGAGAGAGAGAGAGAGAGAGAAGTAATTTACTGATTCTTCCTGAAGACGTGCCCATATCTTTTGCAAGGTCTGTTGGAAGCGGGGCTTCGCCTGTAGCTCTGCTCACCCCTTAATGCATTTTGGAGAGGTGCTGGGATGAAAGAAGAGAAAAAAACAATGTAAGATTCTTTAGAGCTAATGAAAGGAAAATGTAATCTAGTCTGAAATGGGAAATTATAATGCCCCAAAACTTGATTTATCATGAAATTCTGAATGGTACTGATACAGCAACACTCCAAAATAACGCAAGCGAGCGATGGAGCAATCATTTTGACAACATCCACGTTCTTGAATAGACACTGATTTTAAAAAGGCAGACCTTTATATGCCGGGAATACAGCAGTTGGACGCCACTGATGTTGACTGGAGCCTCTCTGTATCATCCCTGACTTAGTTTTTACCCATTTTGGAGGAGCAGCCCTAAGTATAGAAATGTTCATGTTTGCAGGAGCATTATCTCTACTAAAAGTAAAAAAAAAAAATGGGAGCCTAAAAACCTTTTTTCTGGGGGGGGCGGGCAAACTGTATGTTGTATTACTTCTAATAAATATTGTATTTATTGTCTCCTTGACATATATATATATATATATATATATATATATAT
>NW_017731459.1:1844902-1884695 GCF_001890085.2 Hipposideros armiger | reverse complement strand
ACTGTTTAACTGTCCCTTCAAGCAAGAAAATTTTGTTTGAGAGAGACAGACGAGAGAGAGAGAGAGAGAGAGAGAGAGAGAGAGAGAGAGAGAGAAAGAGAGAGAGAGTGCACGCTTTATGTGAGTCAGGCTTGGCACAGGGAGGTGGGAGGCACATCATCCTGCCTGAACAGCCTTTTGAGGTAGAGAACGGTCATGTGGCTGCAATACTGACGTTGAATAGTGGCAGGCAGGCTGACTTTAAACTGCAACCCCTCTCTTTGAAATGACCAACCACGTGCTCCCTTCAGGTTACTCCCCAAGCGGGGCATCTGGGGTCCAATCGGCACTGCCACAGATGGCCCAGACCTGGAGTCGTGCCCATCACAGCCAGGCACACACCAATTCATATGTCTTAAGGAAGAAATTACCTTCCGGCTCAGCCCTGGACACTGCAAAACACAGATTCCACTCCACCCATGTGCTGTTAGGTGGCTGAAAATATTTCCTTCCCAGAAATGGCTCTGTTTCTCCTTTCAGCAAACTGGTATGGATTTGTTCCTGCTGTGTGGTCAGGACTGCCGGAAGTCTTAGATACACCAGCCAAGGACCCTCTGTCCAGGGAGTCTGGTGCCCACATTCATCATCTGGAACATTTCTTGACAACACTTATATTTAAAGCAGGATCCAAACACAAGCGAAGCCCTTGATAGCTTAGAAATAAAGGCTAAGAGAAAAGGTTTTGCATGTTAGCTTTCATTTACTGTGCACTTATTCCAGCTGCACGTTCTCTACCTGAGTCGCTGTGAGGCCCCTCTCTGAAGACTCGTCACTCCTTTCCCTCCTGACTGCTTTCCTCTTCCAGGAAAGGAGGCATCATATGAAGTGCTTCAACCACCCCTTTCGTTAGCACTTGAGGCCCTCAACTCAGACCTTTCTCCACAGTGCATTCACACACATCCTGCAGTGGTTTTGTTGTTGCTTTCTCTCCTATAGCTACCATTTAAATAAGCTTTATAGGGATTTAATTGTGGGGAGGACCAATTCCAACACAACGTTGCTAGCCATTAGGGAAAAAAAAATCATGCCAATGTCAGAGGAATTCATCCATCCTGTATTTCAAGTTCATCGTCTGTCAGGAAGTCTGAGGGTAGTAGGAATTATTTATTGAGCACAATGTCCTTCTCTAGCAAACGCATTGGTCTCGGCATAGTGGCATTTTCATTTCTATGACTTCTTTTTCAGGGGTGTAGATATGTAATTTTGTTTAGCCCTCCTTCGGCAGTGCAGAGAAGGAGAACACATAAGAGATGAGGGAAAGGCCACTGCATTCAAGAAGGGGCACATGTGGACACTGTTGTAGCTGAAGTAGGTGGCATTTCATCCTGAGGGGCAAGATGACATGTAGATAAGGGCTCTGATAAAGTGAGCACTCGGAAAAGGCTTCATGTAATAACTAAAAGAGTCGAATGACAGGCTCTACACACACACACATATATATATATATATATGCCTAGAAATGTGAACAAGGTCTAGCTGTCTGGACAGTTTAATTATGACAAACCATGCTTTTGATTGACACCATTACCTACTGATACTGAAGCTCAGACACTACCAACAGCCTGAAGAAACTCACCTGCACAGGTATCTTCAGTTCAGGAGTTGAGGACTCTGCTTGTCTTTAGTGAAAATGTCTTTCCCATTGTTCATTTTCTGTTAATTACATCTATTTATGATCACCTTCCAAATTCAGCTTTGGGAAGAGAAGACATTAAGAAAACCTTAAGTCTAGGGTGAGCAGTGATGTATATTGTTTCTGTGATATGCTTTACTCTTCTGATGGCTTTGTTCTCAAATCCCTTTACCTGTTGAACTCTCTGGTTAGGTTGGTGACTACTTTGGGGCAAGCACCGTCTCTTTCCTTTCTCTCGCATCTAATCCAGAAGGCCACACAGTGTTCCACACAGTAGGTGCACAAGAAGTAAGCTTCGGCTCCCTCCCTGAATGGATAGGCCCACTACCACAGAGCTCAGCCAGACCAAAACCTTCTTGAGATCCATACATCCAGAAGCATATCATGGTTTTGCCCTTTTAGTAGCCACCTTTTCTCTTAACCCCTGCCACGTTGGTTTAATAGGTCTCTGAGTGATTTTAGGTAATTGTGAGAGGAGAGTGATTTTTACTACTTGGTTCAAATTTGAAGCCTTGTGAAAGAGTGACTCACTGCATCGCTAAGACCTGGGGGAGCCAGGAATGAAAGGAGCCAGCAGCCAGCTGACTTAGCAATAAAGAATAGAATGAGCAGGCAGCTTGCTTGCTGTCTTCCCCACTGTGAGCTAGTCATGAATGACACAGTAGATCTGAGGATAAAATGCAATAATCTATGCAAAACATGCATGTTATAGTAAACACGCAACAGAAACATTGATTGGTGTGGTTGTTGAACCCTGTAGAAATAGCAATAGCAATATGTTAACACACAAGTGTACTCTAGAGATATCCAGCATAACTAGAAACTCCCTCTGTATCTGTGCCTCTTGAAATTCCATGTAATATACTTGGGATGGCAGCGTACATCCATTTCTGCTAAATCTCTCTCTCCTGCAGTCATAGACCCTTTAGATCCCATCTTGGCTTTTTATTTTCAGAAAACACCCTTCAATTCCTTTGCTCCAATGGAAAACCTTTCATTCTCCTGCTGTTGAGGGGGGGGGTGGGAAGCAGAGCTGAGGTCATGGGTGGGTCATTTAAACCCCTATGTTGATTTCTCTTGATTAGGTTTTTTTGTAAGGACTGCTAATGACAATTCTGAAAAGGCAACATTAAAGCATGAAATATTTATATGCTATGGCACCAAATATGAAGAATTGACATAAGGGAAAACAGAGACATCATAGCAATGGAAACCTCTTATTTCCCTGATTTGCATATGGGAAAAAACAATTTTTTTTCACCTTTTCGAAAACCTGACAGAGTAATAATTTATCAATTTATCTTCACTTTTATTCATTTCATCTAAATGTCTCTTCTTCTCTTCTGCAAGAAAGGTTTTAATAACTCAAGCATTTAGCTCCCACTCTAGCACCTATAACAGCATCGCGTTTAAGTTTCATTGTTTTTGAAATGACAGACGTTTCTTTCACTTCTTGTGAGAATGAAGGAGAAAAGAGTTCATGTCAGAAATGCTGAATTAAGTGTTTTTTGAAGTGCCTTTTGTCTTCATGATGGTTTTTTAATAATTTTTAATCCTTTAAGCCAGAGTTGAAAATATGCATTTTTGTGATAAATCCTCATTCTATTACAGGGTGTCTCCAATATCAATAACTTAAAATAAATAGTGGATTATATTTTTGGTGTCTAGATCAAAAGGACATTTTAAAATACTGTTTGAACTGAATTTAGAATATAGTCGTTCTAGCATTAGTGAGATTAATAATACTCAAGCAAAAGTATTATTTCAGTTGATCATCCCTCCCATACCTAAAAATAGTGTTGCTTGTCCTAGGAGGTCATAATACAGTGATATGGAGGGGAATATTTATAATAAGTATGTAACTCAGTGGGATTCCTGGAATATCTAACTATTTTGGAACATTTTTGTTTTAGCAAAGTTATATGGAACCATTATCAGCAAGATGCCAACAGTGTTATTTAAGTTCCTAGAAAATATGTTTTAGTTACAGTTGAAATGACAAGACAACTCCTCATGTCTGAGATCCTGGCATTTTCCTTGAAGATTAGGGCAACACACATTTCTAAATATTACATGTAGTCTGGCACCAGTATAGATTCTAACTGTTCCACATTAAAAAATTGCAATGTCTTTCTGCAAACCCTGGGTACACTTTATCTGGGAATCATTTAGGAATGTGACTTCCTGTGTGGCCTCTGGAAAGATGTGTATTATGAGTTCTCGAAGTGGAAGGAAGAAATTATGCAGATAGCTAGCAAATAACTTGAGGTCATTCTGATAGTTATGGCTTATGGGCTTTCAGGATTTTCAAAGAGGAAGACCGAACAAAATGTCTAGAAAACCAAATGTGTCTATGCGATTTTAAAGATCAAGTCAGAGAAGAAGCACACATACCATCATCAGAAGTTATGTTTGTGCAGTGTTGGTGCAGGATTTCCTGGCTCTTGAAAGAGGAAAGAAGATAGTGGCCCAGTGACAACCAACGTGAGGGGCTGTCATGCAATATCCTGGGAATTACTTGCTTAGCTTAAGTGAGCCTGGTCTAGGTTTCTACTAGAGTGGTCAGTAGAGGAATACAGTGTATTAAGGAGAGCTCTGACCCCCAGTCAAAATGAAAAGGTTTTTGACCCAGCTCTGTCACTATACAGCTGTGGATCTTGTACAAGTCATGGACTTTATGTCAGTTACACACACTGAATTCAAGGTTCTTTGCAGTGCTATGGTTCTTTAGGTACTGGCATGGATTTTTTTTTAAGTTTGCACCAGTCCAGAGGTCAATGACACTACTCTGTATATGGATAAATCATGCCTAGACTCTTGGTAGAATGAAGTAGGAAATAGAAAGTGGGGATTAGCCTTCATGAGTTATGAAAGTTGAGGCTATGTAAAAATCCTGGAACTAGTCCCAGTGGACACACAGTCAAACCAAAATGATCCTCAATGTTTTCTCAGATTATCTGGATTATTTTATAACATGGCAGCAGCACTGATTTTATTGCAGATTCTCTTTACCTGCAATAAAAATCTATGCAGTAAACTGAGCCTATGATGGGACAAAGCTTCTCCGTTACATCCAGCTCTGTCACCCAGGTTATTGACAGCCTGATGTTTATAGTGCAGCAAGACTAAGCCTAGAGTAAGTTTGGGCATTAAAAATGATTCCATTCCTTTTTATGGCTTAATAATATTCCATTGTATGCTTATACCATATTTTGTTTATCCATTCATTAGTTGATGGACACTTGGGCTGTTTTCACCTTTGGTCATTATGAATAACACTGCTATAAACATCGGTGTACAAACATCTGTTTGAGTGCTTTCCATTATTTTGGATGTATATTTAGAAGTGGAATTACTAGGTCATATGGTAGTTCTATGTTTTAAAAAGCAGGTTCTGTTTTCCTCCTAATTCTAACCTTTGTAGCTACACATACAAGCAAGGCCAGCTTCTCTTTATCTGAATATGCTTTAAGCATTTAGAAATAGCTATTCTGTCCTTCCTAAGTCTTCTTTTGTCTAAGCTGAAAGTGATACAACTTTTTTTGTTTTTCAGAACCCAAATGTAAGATCTTATATCAGCCCCTGCTGCATTCCACTTTATTACTTTCATCAATTAGTTCATTTTATGGGGTTAGCCAAATATTTATTCTAGGATCCAGTGCATTACGTACCTCTCCCAAGTTTATATCTTCCTGCCTTTGAGATACACAGAAAACATGGAAAAATTATAAAAGCAGAAGCCATCTTTATTTTCCAGTTCATGAATAATCAAAAAGGGGATGGTAAGGATAACATTATTTAATCCATTTTTTTTAAATTTCTCATATGGACCCATTAGAAGTATTTAACTTTTATTTTGTTTTATTAATTTTTAGGGGAAAAAAAGAAGGCATTTTAGAGATTGTATTATTTGACCTGAACATCATGTCATAATGTAGAATATCCTTGAACATAGTAGAGGTTCCATAAAGACTTGTTACAAGAATTGAAACATTGGCCTTTATCTTTTGGATGTTTTTGTTGAGATCACACCTGTCTTAGTTTCAGAGGCACTCGTGATTATTGTGGGGCTGTTCTTATGCCCAAAGTTTTGACATCAGCTGTTTCCATTACTGTGATTCTGCTAAAGGTAGATGTAAGTTGTATTGTGTCCAGTTTACTATAATGGTTAGAGAGAAAAATTGATATTCCACATATGAACTACTATATGCTTATAAATTGCTTAGCTTTTAAAGCTCAGATAAGAATATTCATTTAAAATATTTCTACTCCCTAAAGCCCTAATATGAAAATTCCTTTTCTTAAATATCCTGCTAGGTTTTTCTTTCAACACAGTTGTCTGGTAATTTTGGAATTTGCATGGGTGGCTCAGGAATCTTACAGAATGCCTATGTATTGGGTCGACCAAAAAGAATTTAATTAAAGGGTACAGTTCCTGGTTTAGTGTTTCTTGTTCATGTATTGAAGAAGAACATTTCCTTTGGGAAATTAAATTTGTGTGAAAATTTCCTATTGATGTTTTTTTGTTTTGTTTTGTTACCTGGGGAAATTTTCAAACTTGCTGAAGATATTAGTCTGTACATCCTGTTAATGCTATGGTTGCTCTCGTTTCTGAAAAGATTACATTCCACTTATTTTTTCTTTTACTCTTTTAATTTTAATCTTACATATTCATAACATTTTTAAAAAACTTTAACAAAATAACTGTTTTGAGAATAGGGTATGCCTCCTTGGGTTTATAAGGTGTTGCAGCTTTTAAATGCCATATGCAGCAAATGACAAATCACTAATATCACCACAATTTGTGAATGGCTTGCATTTGCAGAACTGTGACAACAAATTTAATAAAAAAAAAGAAAAAGAAGAAATAGTCATATGGGAGGGACCATTTTAGTCATTCAAATAAGTAAATCTCGATTCTGTTGTTTTGTCATAAAGTACCTATCCTGATTTGGGATAACATTAGTCATCCTGTGTTAATTTTCAGTAAAAAGATTGTGAGGAGAGTGACTAAGAAAGTGACCCACCCAATTTGCTAATAGAATTCAACTTTCATTTCCCATTTTAACTATCCCCTGAGAACTAAATCACTGCTGGAATTTGAATCAAGTCCTGATTTTCTTTCTCCACACGATAGCCCAGTGATTCATATATGTCACACACACACTATTAGGACACACCTATTTTGTTGGTGCTGATGAAAGACAGAGCATTTAGTATTTTTGCATCGTGCCTTTCTCATCCCTACAATCCCATAATTGCTACTATTGTATTTTCAACTCTCAAGTAAGCTGAAAAAGTACGAAACAACGAAAATATAAGGTGAAATGACAGTTATTTTCCTCATCGTAAATAGCTGACAGCATTGTTGATCAATTTCCTATAGCTTGTTTTGCAAGCGATAAACTGCCTTTACTAAATACTACCCTCTACTACGGTTAAAATATTTTCACTGGAAGAACTGCAGTAACTTTTATTTTGTGCATCTGTGTAGTCTCCCCTTTCTCCCTTCACCCCTCCAATTATAGTAACTGAAACTTGGCCAGAATATCTATTAACTAAAGGTTGGATAAAAGATATAGTTAAAAATAGTTTTGCTTCTTGGTGAAAATGGGAGAAATTGGAATAGATTGAGAATAAATGGAAATGGAAGAATCAGGCTAGTTTGGTGAACAGAAAGCTGGAGTAGGGTTTATTTCCTGGCACTGCTTTCTTAGCAAAGAGAACAATTTTAATCAGTTACAAAAATATTTGTGATCCATATGTTCCTCTCTGCTCATTCCCATATGCCCATATTCGCTTTTATCTTGGTAGATGATGACTTTATGATTCAGGCATGCAAGAATAATACCTCGCTGGCTCTAGAGCTCGGTGCTATTTCAAAACGTGTCTTGGTAATTATGTACACACATATATTCAGGCTGTTCGCGCTTTGAGTTGGTTAAGTGGATATCAGTTTGTTCTTTTTCTTCATGGAGAGAATTACATCTTGCATCCACCTACAGGGGCTGGAATAATGCGACTAGGTTTAGATTTGAAAACTGCATTACCATTCACCTTTTGGATTAAAGGTCACTGTACAAAGATGAGGATCAGAAAAAGGAGACAAAAAGGTTGCTATGATCGTTGATAACTTTATTTTCTTTGGGAAAAATAGAAAACAGAATCCAAAAAGCATTTGGTAATTTTATCCATTACTAGTGCCTATTCTAAGACATATTAGATAATGACTGATTATTTAAATAGATTCTAATTTTAAGACATGTTGACTTCTATTTATTATTGAATATTTGTTGTAGTAGCCATGGTGAAACTGGTCAAAATTGAAAAAGGAAAATTACGATGGATTAGCGATTCAGTTTTTTTGTCCTAAATGCATTTTGCTTATCTCTCAATAGCTACATAATTTCTAATGACAAAAGAAACATATTTTAAAGCCAAATTATCCACTTTAATAAAACATGAATAAAGCTAAAAATTATTGATTGCATAAGTGATTGCATTTTCAAAAGTTGTTTTTCCCTTACACAACAAATGGCGTTGTAACCCAATATGTTGTTAATATAGCCGCAGTAAAATCCGGTGACAAACCAGCTGTGCTCGTTTAATCTTGGGAAGGGGGCTGCTGCGAGGGGGAGGCAGAGAGGGTTTCTAAACTTCAGAGTGACTAACTGAGATGCATTCGGTGTTTGCAAAGAGGAATATGTGATGGATGAGGTGTGCATGCTGTTGGCTGTAACAGGTGTGCCACAGGGTTAGCACTGCAGCAAAAGGCGAGAGATACAGCTTGCTTTTGGCAAATGGTATTAGGGATCCGTCTCTGTTTACATTCAATCTGCCTTTGCCTCTGCTCCTGTAGGAGTTGTGAGAAAAAGAAAGTGCACATTGTAGCATGGATTGTTTTCAACAGGCTCTAAGTTTGCCAATCTGCTGACTCCCTCTGACAGGGTGCCTTTGCTGTCAAACAGAATGCCCAGATGGCAGTGGCAATCCTCAAGGGAAGGGAGGGGTCCAGATAGGCTGTGCTCCCCGTGCAGCAAGAATATTAGGAATGCTGCTTCCCAAACTGTAAGTGGAAAGGAAAGAGCTCTTTCAGTCATGCCACTGTAAACGTTTTCTTTTTTGTCCTTTTTTTTTTTTAACTTTTACAGATAATGCCTCATTAAATCAAAATCTTTACGCTTCTCTAGGATAACTTAACTTTCATAAAGAAAGGAGTCACGGCAACAGAATGAAGGTATATTGGATTATTATATGAATCTCTAAAACAAAGTCTTTGGTTTAAACAGGAGGCAAGATATTTGCTCATAGGTGATCTGGGTTCTCACTGAGGCAAACACATAAGCTTGTTTTTTATATATATATAAAGTGCGAGATTTCACTAAAAAAGGTTAACATTGAAGTGAGTAATCTTCGGTGCATAATGCAATTGTTAATTTTAGCTCCTTGCGTGGGTGCCGCTCTGACTTGAACAGCCGGCTGTAGCCTTCATTAGAAGAGAAGCAGGCAGCTTGAGACAGGTGGAGCTGGATCAAGCTGTGAACGTGATTTTGCTGGAAGCTGGTCATTAGTTTTAGAAATCCGGTCTTATTTCTTTCGTCCTTCACCCCTACCATGATTATTGCAATTATTATTATTGACTTTTCATCTTTTTTTCAGGTTGACGATGTGTCAAACTGTGTAAGGGCCTCGCACGGACATGGGCGTTCCGATCTGTTAATGGGGACATGGGACACCAGTTGTCTGTGATCACTTGTGTGGATTTTCCCCGTGTAGAACGACAGAAGCCGCTAGTAAGTGGCCAAGACCTACAGCAGGAATTCTGCGCCCAAGGTAAAAGTCTTGTTGTCTGGCTGTCATTTCATCTGTATTTCTTTATTGTTATTATTATGTAAATGTGCCTGGTTGCATAGGACATTTCATTAAGTGTAACCCAAGGCAGATGGGATCTGTATCAAGGATTCAAATGGCTTCCAGTTTGTAAAATTGAACTCAATTTGTTCATTCCATTTTAAATCTGGTTTTTTTTTTGTTGTTGTTGTTGTTGTTGTTGTTGTTTTATTAAATGCTCTGAAAAAAAGTTAAGGCGACAAGCGTCCCGTCCCCTCCCCCTACCCAGTACACTGACAAGCAAGCTGTTTGCCGTTGGGAAACAGCACTTTTTATTTTGTTAGCTACACACATACCCAGTGTCACTGAAAGAGGAGAAATCTGTCAGAATGCTCTGGGTGGAATAGCCTAAAACCTCCCCAAACCAAAAAGCCTTGGTCACGAGTCACTCACGGACTCAAACCATCACCCTTTAAGAAAACTTTTTTCTTTTACATTCCCACAATCCTTTGCCAAAGGAGCGTACGGTTTTAAAAGATATCATTAGATACCAGCTGTTCTGTCATGGTAGATCTTAGCAAATTTACAAGAGAAATTGCTGTGTTTTAGATTTTTCTCATACTTTCTATATCCAGTTAGAAAGAAAGTTACTGAAATAGTAAATGGTAATTAAACACTCCCAAAGAAACATATCAAAATAGTGATTTGTCCAATATGAATTAACCATTGTAATGATTGGGACCAGAAACAGACGGTCACTGCTTGGGAATTTTTGTGAAAAAACTGACTTTCTAGGCTATAATGTCTTTCTCTCTTTTTTCTGTTTACTTTCTTCTTCCCTTCTTCTCTTCTGTCCTTCTTCCCACCTTTCTTTTTTCCTTCCTTCCTTCCTTCCTTCCTTCCTTCCTTCCTTCCTTCCTTCCTTCCTTCCTTCCACTTTTTCTTTCTTTCCCTTCTTTCTTATTTCTTTTTGTTTCTCACATCTTAAAAAAACTGAGGCGAAAGTAAATGCTAAATTATTCATAAGCCTCATTTGACAGCACATCAAAAGGGGACCCCAAACTGTCTTTTCTATCCCTGAGGCAATATTGTAGTTACCAATTTATGTTGTCTCACTCCTTCCCCTTCTCCCTCATGGGGGGAGGGGGGTTGTCACTTTGTGAGGGTGAAAAGGATAACTAGTGCATTGTACACATGAAACTAATAATAATAATTTTTTAAAAACATGTTCAAAATGGAAATAAAAAGGGGGAGACCGGTCAGGGGCTTTATGGAAGTAGGGGGAAATATGAATAAATAGCAGGCTTTATGTGAAAAGCCATTTCTAGGGTCTGTGGAGTAGCCTCTTATGAGCCTGGAGTAGCAGAGTTCAGATGGGATAGCTTCATTAGAGCTGCCTGCCAGGCACTTCCGTCTGCAGAACCCGTGCAGCACCAACCCATGACAGGAGCTGGGAAGATGCCTTATACTTTTCATAAACTACCTGTCAGTTTGCAGCCTGAAAATGTTGGCTCTGAAAGGTTTATTGCCAAGTTGAGATCCCATGTTTGTAATGGAATCATTACCTCCTAAATTGATTTTTGTCCCTTGTTGAGTGTATTGTGTTCATTATACACAGGAAAGTATGTCTACGGTTAAAACTTGCAAATAATTTTTTGAGTTATCTCAGAGGTGCTGCAGAACCTCAATACTACCTCTCGACCCAGACGTGGAGGGGCGTCTGTTCAAGACTTGGAGAAATACTCTCTTTTTCTGTTCTTTTCTTCTATACTGTAGTTGGGCGAAGGGACTGTTAGATGTGTGGGAGTTACATGGCTCCGTTTAAGATTTGTTGACCCATTTTGATGGCAAGGTGTGTTCACGTGTGTGTGTGTGTGTGTGTGTGTGTGTGGAGAGAGGGCGTGGCTAGGGCCACTGAATCTGCCTCTTATGTTTGCTTCGGGTATTTGTTTTATTCTCCTTTTGTATAAAATTGGCAGGGATGCGTGAGCTGTTCATGGGAATTTGAATATAAAGGGAGACATTAAATATCTTGAGAAGGATAGTAAATACTTCACTCGGTACTGATTTTTATTTTCTGACAGCTTCACCTTGTAGGGCATCAAACCTTGCTATTTTAACTTGCGTCTGAGAGAATGTCTGAGCAAGGGGACCTGAATCAGGCGATAGTGGAGGAAGGTGGGAATGAGCAGGAAAGGGCCACTCCAGAGAATGGTATTGTTAAGTCGGAAAGTCTGGATGAAGAGGAGAAGCTGGAACTGCAGGTGAGCCTGGAAAACAGCTCTTTCTCATACCGTTGTGTACAGTTCCTTCCTTTCATTTTTAGGGTACTTTGAAGGTTTGTTTTCATTTTTTGAAAAGGAGAGTTTGACTAGTAAAATGAATAGGAAATCTGTACAGTTAATTCTCGCCTTTCCCAATTATTACTCACTTTTTTTTTTTTACCAAACTGTGCTCGAAAGTCCTTTGAAATGAAAAATATCCAAAGAATGTATTTAATGGCTGAATTTACACCCAACATTCAATTTCCAGGATTAGTATTGCACGCTATACTAATTTCCAGACCATCTCAAGGAGTTTGTGAAGAGCCTCTTCTGAGGCAGCTTTAGGCTAGTGGAATTTTAAAAATGGATTTGCTATTTCATAGAAAGATGAAGACCCAGCTCATGACAAACTAAGAAAAATCTAAGACGTGAGCTCTGGTGATCTTCATGGGCAGGCTAAGTTTCAATTCTTATTAGCAAACAAACCTAAGCCCTAGAATTCCGTGAGAAAGAGAGAGAGAGAGAGGAAGTTACAAAGGTGGGGAGATGGGACATGGGGAGTGACTGCCGATACTGAAAAAGTGACATAATTAAATACACCATGAGTTATGAGAGAAAGAGATTTGGCAGAGAGAAAACAAACTGTTCTTGCAAATAGCCTGTATGGATTTTCTTTGACGGAAACTACAAAAGTGTTACCTCTTTTTGTATACTAGTGAGCAAGGGCAGATAATCACATAATAGCCCGAAGCCATCAAGGTCTGCTTTTTCCCCTCTCTAAGAGCTGCTGTCAGGAGAGAGAGAGAGAGAGAGAGAGAGAGAGAGAGAGAGAGAGAGAGAGAGAGAGAGAGAGAGTTAAAAGTTAAATAAATGGTCAGAAGTTTGGGGGAGTGAGGGGAGGAGGAGCCCTCCCCACCAGTGTTCATATGCCTGTTGCTGGTAACTGTTGATTCCTTGACTCTAGTGACACATTTTACTCTCTCTCTCTGTTTGTTCCTTTACTGTTTGTTGTTTGTTTGTTTGTTTTGTTTTGCTTTATTTTATTTTTAACATACAGAGGCGGCTGGCGGCTCAGAACCAAGAGAGAAGAAAGTCAAAGGTAGGGTTCTGGACATTCTTTGTAGACCTGATATCCTGGCTATCGATTACAGATTTCCTGTCTGAGTTAAAGTACATGGCAACGATGCCTATGGTTGTGTGTAGCTATTGTGATGACTTTGGCTGTACTGGTGCTGTCTGCTTTTTTTGAAAGGGGTCATGTTCACATCTATCTTCCTTTCTCGTTCTGTATGCCTTTTCATGAGAGCGTGTAGGGTCCGCATAGCTGCACATGTATATATTTGATCCCATTTTCACACGTCCAGCTTTGACAGTGCTTTACAAAACAAATAGCTGCTTGTTTTGTTTTCATTTTAAACAAAATTTGGAAGTGAATGCTTTTGTCTCCCCAGTTGATTTCTGCCTTGAAGCAAACAGCTGCTGGTGTTTGGGACACAGCCTTCATCTTTTTAAAGCAACTTCGTCAAATCCCTCCCACACTTAGCTTTAGTAGGCATTATTTTTGGTCATCTTTTGCTTCTGATATTTTCATGAAACGACAGCAGCTCATCCTCCGCGTGTTTCCCAATGCGATGGGCACAACTTGCTGAAAGTGTTTCTCAAATTCATCCATTCACACCCCCCCACCCCTCACCTTTGTCCCCATCCACACAGGGGTCTGATGATTTGAGTCCCTGTAGATAGCGCTGAGCAGCCGACTTAAAACTCAGTTTTCAAATCTGATTTGGGGATGTCATGTGAAGGAAGAGATGATCTGATGGCCTGAGAAGGTTTTCTGTTTGTTTTCTTTATTTTCTTTTCCTTCCCTCTTTCTTTCCCCTCCTCCCCCGCCCCCTTCCCAGTCAGGAGCAGGAAAAGGTAAACTGACTCGCAGCCTTGCTGTCTGTGAAGAATCCTCGGCCAGATCCGGAGGTGAAACTCTTCAAGACCAGGTACACCCCTGTTATATATATCATTGCTTGCATGAACGGGGTCCACCTTTGTTGTGTGCATGGGCATTCATTTGGCATTAGACAGTGTTTTGGGGGAGAAAAAAAAACAGTGGAAGAAAGAAATCATTTTCTGGCTCCATCCCCTGTGTATAAGACATTCTGAACAAGTGTCACGGTTTGTCACAGAGTATCACATTTGTTTTTTTCCAGACCCTCTGAAAACTGCATATGGAAAGGAATTCAAAAGAATTTAGATTAAAACTTTAAAAAGTAAGCCCGGTAGTGCTGAATTTCCTCAAAGGCTCTCTCTTGATAAGACTGAACCAAATATAGCTCTAAGTGTCCCGTCTCCTTCCTATAGGAGATCCTTACCTCTCACCTCCCCAAAATGCATTTGCCTATAAGAAACACAACACTGGCTCTTATGAAACTTTAGAAATAGTGAAAAGGGTGCGTTGAGCTTTGGTGAAACACTTTTATGGCCTTTGGTGGGGAATTCTCAATACTGGAAAAATTGTTCAGATGTGAATCTGAGTGGATGGTGAATTTAAGTTAATGTTGTTAATATATTGCTGTATATCCTTACACTTATTTTTGCTCCTTACAGCAAGACTATTAGGCTCTAAAAATTCAAATTCCAGCAAAACCCTTTCGTGACAAAATGGGAAACTTCACATCATATTTATTTCTGTTTGCCTTTTAGGCATCATATTAGCTTTTATTAAAATAGTCTTGCTGCTGCTATTTCCCTTATTTTATCAGAGGCTGAGAGCATTCAAGGCAAAACTAAAATGATTTATCTGAGCCCAGGGGAGGGAAAATTGATTAAGATATCATTATTTTTGTTTGGTCTTGTTTTGCTTTTCTCTCTGTACTTTAATTGAAATCATTTAAATTCTCCTCATGGATACAGAGAGCATTGAGAGCACTTTCTTTAAAAGGACCAAAAATAAATCTCTCCTAGGTTTCGTCCTAAGAGTATTTTTTTTTCTAGCCTCATCTTCTTAACATGCCACTCATGTCGCAAGGCATGGACAGGCTACCTTTCAGTGGCCATCACTAGATTTCATACACGAGCTTTATTTTCCTTGGGTTCTGAGAAATGTGTGGCTTTTCTTCAGCATTTTATTTGTGCTTCTATTTTCTAATGGAGATTGAGAAGGGGGAATCATGACTATCACGGCTTGTATTATGCAACGTTGACGGAAGGCTTGTAACGTCCTGCACACGATATATGTTAACTCCGCAAAATGACAGACTCTGGGAGAAGGAACGCCCCAGTTGTTACCCCACTCCTAATGCCAGGCAGAGGAGGACAGCCTTGATAGATGTAATCTGCTTTTTTATCCCATTTGACAAGGTACCAGGAGGAAGTTTTTTTAAGAGATCACCTGTATCATAGTACCCGTCCTGGACCTAAGTCTAGTGTCTCCATCCAACTGGTGCAGAGAAATAACATGCACACGGTGCTTTGTTCCTGCTGGTTCCAAGCTCAGTAACCAAGACTAGCTTTGTAGGAGAGAATTAGAGCTGCAAGCTTCTCTTTGGACTGCCTGAGGGGTGGTGGGAGCGGGGCAGGGGGGGGCCTGCTAGAAAATATCCAGACACACATATAAGCAAGTAGCCATGCTACTCTTTCAGAGAATAAAGACACAGACCTCTAAGCTTATAGGCACTGCCTTCCTTAGGTAACACTGGCATTTGTAAAGTGTGGGCTCTGAATCCCAGAGAACACTGGCAGAAGTATACAGTGTATGGATTGTATTACTTCCCCGATGTTTGTATATTCACAGTATTTGGAAAACTGCCTTCATTTTCCTGTGTGGGAAAAACTCTTGCTACCTGTATTACTTGATCTCAGACCCATAGCTGATGGTTCAGTCTGTCCTTCAGTGAAAGGAGTTATGCTTTTCTAATGTTATACTCTTTAACCTATCAGTGTATTACTGCAACTTGAATCATTCTTTTCCTGTTGTTGGATATCAACTTATCCTGTACCGATGTATTTATTAACACTTGTATTTTATTATTGAGCATATCAATAAAAATATTAAAAAATAACAGATTGTTTTTTACCAACTCTATAGCACTTTTGTGTGTTCTTTCAACACCATAATGTGTATTTATGTATAGAACAGAGAGGCATTTTTCTAAGTACAGCATTTGTCAACACATGAGTTTGTCCAATTTTTTTGTAGCTGACAGCCTCTGCTCTTGCGTTTACATTTCCAAGCCTCTTTGATTTTAGATTCAAACTTACAGAGGCTGGATGGTTCAGTCAGTTTTGAAGAAGCAATGAGACCACTCCCAGGGCCTGGTACTCTCAATTTCTCCTGATCAGCTGTCCAATTGATTCTTCTTCTGCCCTTGCCCTATCTTCTGAGTGAAAAACATTGCAGCCGTTTCCTTAGCAAGTAGAAGCATATCACAACCCTAAAATCTGCCCAAACATTTGCAGGCTCAGACATCTCTGCCCCAAATCAAATGATAAAGGAACCTATCATCAAATTACACTCAGTTTTACGTATTTTGTATATGTTCATCTCCAACATAAGCATGTGAAAGTCAGGAAATCTGCTAAGATTAAATCTGTGTCATGAGAACATGTTTTAGTTTATCCTCTATAGCATGTGTCTTTCCAACCATGGTGACTTTTTATTCCAGCCAGGAATTCACAATGCAGGCCCTCCCCCCAAAACAGAAACTTGGCTTTGGAGGACTTTTATTTTATGCTTGTTGGATTAGCCAGGTTTACCAAAAACCATTAGGAATCCCAGATGGGCTATAATTTGAGGATGTACAGGCATCGGTTTAGTCACATGTAGATGAACACTAGTTTAGTTTTCAGTGAGAAACACTATTAGTCACTGGAAATATTTTTTTCCCTACATCATAAATTTTAATGTCACTCATGAAAGCAAGCTTTCCCATCAAATGATCTCTTACATAAGAACAAGTGGGCTTAATGTTGGCTAATTTGTCATAGTTTTAATCATAGCATAGGTTTTTCATAAAACGAAAAAACATAATTTGGCTCATTCTTCTTCAAAACAGTGAACATGCTATCAACCAAATGGCTGATATACGAGTTAATACAAAATGATTCATTTTCCGTGCAAAACAAATAAATATAAAAGCAGATTGAGACCCAGGACTATAAATGGTCAATCTTATACCAAGTATCAGTTCAAGAGAATCTTACATTTTAGAAATGACTGATACTAAAATTAAAATAATATTAAATATTTGTATATAATTGATGGAAAATATAATTCTGCTTTCTACCTTTTCTAAAAGGCAATACTTATTGTAAGTATATATTCTGATGGTTTATTAACGGCACTTGTAAACCATGTACGGTCATAATCCATACCTAAGATTCCTGTAATTATGCAGCCTGGGTTTTTTTGCAGTAAAAATCATTGTTGATACAGTTTAAAAATAGACTTTTATTGTACATTGGCTATTAGGACCTTTATCTATGTATGTACTATCTGTAATTATGATTTGTAATATATGTCTGTTTTTGTTTGTGCCAATTTCTTCTTATAAGGAATTATAGAAAAGAACTGTAGAAGCCTCTCTTTTTTTTTTGAGACATGACAGTGACTGTCATGCAAGCTTACCGATCAAGAATTTTTTCCTAGGCGTTTAAAAATAAACCTGTAGAGAAAATAAGAGTTGTGATCTACTGGAAAGTAACTTGCTGAAGTTTAATATTCATGAGGCAAAGTTTTAGTACTAGATGTTTCTCATGACCTCCCATTGACTTCTGAAGTTTAATTCACCTTAAAGGGCAATTATTTTTCTGACAGGTTTCATTTTTTGCCATTTAAGAAAAAAAAATCTGCACCTGGCTTTCATTTTCCAGTACTTAATAACCTCTATGCAAAATGGAAACCAGACAGAGATTATTAAATCTGGCCCTAAATTATTATATTTTTTCCCCAACAGGAATCAATTCATTTACAGCTTTCCAGTTTTCCCAGCCTGCAAGAGGATGATAAATCTAGGAAAGATGACTCTGAAAGAGAAAAAGAGAAGGATAAAAACAAAGATAAATCCTCTGAAAAACCCAAGATCAGAATGTTATCAAAAGGTGAATGTGAAAATGTTTCCTTAACTTACTCAATTTGGACACACAGAGTCACAGAATACCTTCTAGATTTTATACACATAGCCACCTCCCACTAAACTGCATATAATGTTGTGTTTGTGTGTGTGTGTGTGTGTGTGTGTGTAAAAGATGTGAAATTGATTTTTTTTTCGTTCACAGTGTCATTATTTGTGTAGACAGGTTATTTTTAGTATTGCAGATTTTCTGGATTTTCATTTGGATCTCCTATTTTCAAAGATAAGTGTGTACAAAGCAATGACTATAAATCTGCTCTTGATTCAGGTTTATTCATCCCATTAACTTGGATTGATGGAAAATGATACCCAGTTTTATATCTTAGCTCTCATGTTTATCATTAAAAGACAGTGGATTAGCAATTCTCAGTCCATAAGTGATGTCACCCCCAAAGCACGGATGTATGTGTCAATGTCAATGAAATACACACAACATTTTGCCTGGCACAGATGAATTTGGTCTCTGCAACCCGTATATTGCCATATAATATCTCACTTAAAATCCACAGGCTTCTACTTCAATAAAAAGTTTTCCCAAAAAAATCATTCCTTCTAAAACTGCACACCTACAATCCAGACTTTTCAAATTGTTGCCATACATATAATTGTACAAAGCTAAAAGAAAACAAAAACAAAATTAAGTTAAGTTGAAATGAAGAATGCCATGAATAAATAGCTTTGCAATAGACTTTTTTCCCAATAGCTGAGAAAGAATAGGGCATCCAATCAGCTGAGGAATGATAACTAGTTCTAATATTATGCTCTATAACCACCTATCTGCTTATAATAATTGTCTTTGCTGCCAAATATCTAAAACCTAATGCATATACAAGAGTAAGGAAGTACAGGTTCCTAAAATGGTTTTAGAAACTAAGTTTTAGCCAGCATCAGAAGATTTGAAAGATTTGGAAATATTTAGTGTCCTCCTGTGTTTTGTACTGATTAATATTTAGGTAGTCTGAGAACAGAATTTTTATTTTTTTTGCCTCCTTTGTTTTAAGAGAAAAAGGTTTCCTTGGGATCTCAAACTCTTGAGAGCTCTCTCTGTTGGCCGCGAGTAACTGACACATGGAGGTCGTGCCCTTGCTGATTTAAAATACAGAATGAATGTGTGGTGTTTGACTCCACCCACCACCCACCCAGACTGTGCGCACCTCCCCCATTATGACTGTTGGGTCTTTCCACACTCGGGATCTATTGGGTGTTGCCAATCCCAGAATCTAATTTTCATCCTGATGCTATACTGTCAGATTGCTAGTTTTGAAATATGTGTCTTTCATGCCAATGGCTTTACCTAACATTTACCTGAGCAGGAGGGAAATGGGAAAGGTTGGGAAAACCTTTTCTACCCCACCTCCCCACCATTCCTGACAACTCCATCCTGCTATTTGTTTCAGATTGCAGCCAAGAATATACGGATTCTACAGGCATAGACTTGCATGAGTTTCTGATTAACACATTAAAGAATAATTCCAGGTAAATTATTAAATACACCTCTTATTTTTAGAAGAGTCAAGTGGAATACTACAATCAAAGTCATTAATCTGAACATGTCTAAGAAGGGAGTTGTAAAGTGCAGACACCTTCTCTGATGTCTTAAACTATCTCTTGTATTTTCTCGTTTCTGTTAATAGTTTGTATGTTTACTGTTTATAGATAGTCTTGATTCCTCGGTGGTTATCCAGTGAATAAATTATAGTTAGCAAATTCTGCTTTCCTGGTCACAAAGAGATACTGGTAAAGGGGGAAAAAAATCAGTATCAAATAAACCAATTATGCATTAATGCAGTTATATAACCACCTAATTGGGCTTTGCTTTGTTCTAGTTTCCTGTTAATTTAAAATATACAGTCTATTTGATGTGTTTTATGGGCCTAATGCCTTGCATATCCTGATTAACATTAAAACTACAAAAGTTGCAATATTACAAAATTCTTAACAAATGAGATGAGAAATAATTTTATGTAGACTAAAACCATGTGTTGGACAGCATGTTCCAGAGAAGAATTGGATGCAGGCTTGTAGTCACATACATGAAAGCCATCTTTTCCATACATCCAAATGAACGTTTTAGGTCTTTAGGAATGGGAAGTACATAAAACCTTTTCATTTTAACATTTATTTTGCAGGGACAGGATGATACTCTTGAAAATGGAGCAGGAAATTATTGATTTCATTGGTGACAACAAGTATGTGAAATTGCAACACTGGTTCCTTTATATGACATGTCTTAGATTGGGATTTGGGTTTAATTATTCATTCTGGAAAGATTTAGGGATAGATAAAACATTGTTTAATATGTTTGCTGATTTGTTAAATGAAGATTCTATTGGATTTAGGAGCTATATACTAATGAGAATTGTTGCTTGGACCATGTGTGCTTCTGCTTGTTAAATTCCTGACAAAATGGCTATAAACAGGGGGCTACTGATTAGCATAGAGTCACTGTAGCAAGAAGCGACCCTTTTCATTTTTATTATAGTTTTTTAATGGGCTCCAGCTGGCTGCAGTCAGTTATGCCTGGAAATAATTGCACTGCTTTCAGTGTAAACCGTGTAATGACACATCTCCAGATAGGCATCTGCAGTCACATATTATATCATATCATTTGTCCTGTGCCTGGCTCCGTTGATAAGGTATCATGGACTAAAATAGAATACTTTGCAACAGACATTAAGTTCTCTTTGGTGAGAGCAATGTGCAACTACCAAACAAAGATATTTATTGTCACTTAATGGATAAATCTATAAGTGGAACATTTGTCCGGAAATGAGAACATTAAGCGATGCCAGCGATGAAATGGGCTTAGTGGTTTGAATGAAAGAGAAACGGGTTTGTGTGGGTACCTGTAAAATGTCTATCGGGCCAGGAACAAAAATGCTGATTCCGTGGTGGTGTGTTTTGTTTGTGTTTGTTTGTTTGTACTTTCTTTCAGTAATCATTATAAAAAGTTCCCTCAGATGTCATCCTATCAGAGGATGCTCGTCCATCGAGTGGCAGCTTACTTTGGGTTGGATCACAACGTGGATCAAACAGGAAAATCTGTGATCATCAACAAGACTAGCAGCACAAGAATGTAAGCCCCATCACTGTATTTACTTAGCATTTTCTTTTTCTCTTATGGATTCATTTATAAGAGCACAGTATAACATTCAAAGTACGTGACATTTAAAATGCGCAGTGTTATTTATCGCTTGCTCTTATCAGCAGCAGGGTGGCATTTATCTGTAGAAGATTATCTGAGGACCAGGAAAGTTTACAAAATTCAGGCAATCAAGTGGATTTATTCCCTGATCTTTAACATAGCCCCTGCAACATAATTTATTTTCTTCCGTCTGCATTCCCTGTGATGACCAACAAAACCATGAAACGTTTTATGTTCAAATAGAGCTCAAATGAAAAATAACAGACATTTGAAAACAACTATGACATAGGCAGGATAATTGTCCATTTCTTTACTTTTCTGGTTTGTAGACACCCATCTTCTTGTGGTTTCTAGAGTAACAAAATCACCAAACCTGGAGACAGAAATCCTGACTCTAAGACCCAATTCTTTTACGTACTAACTGTGTGACCTGAAACAAGTCATTTGAAATCGGCCATCTCAGTTTTTTTCACTTGTGAAGTGATAGTTTAGAGCTAAATGATACCTAAGTTCTAGCTCTAAAAGAAGGTGGTTGTTTTGGTCCTTAAAATACTTGTTTGCTTCTTTCTCTCTTGATATTTTTCCATGGTCCCACTGAGTCAGCAAAAACATATGATGAGTCGTCATTTGCTTTGGAAATTTGGAGCTCTCTCTCTTGAACCCATGTCTCTTTTGAGTATACTTTTTATACTCTTTTTGAGTATAAAAGTGAGCAACTTTTATAGCGAAATACATGTTAAATGGGAAAACTGTCCCTATGTAAAGCATTCTCTTAAAACATTTGTGTATTACAATTTCCTTTTCCACGATGTGCTTGGTAAATTGTGTTAATTGCATAGGCTTTAGGAATTCTGTTTCAGTGAAGGGAACGTTTGGGTCAAGCAGAGCAGCATGGTTAAAATGCTCTTTATTTTCTACTCAGCAGAGTTTGGGACAAGTAGGGATGGAGATGAGGCTCTTTCTCTACTCAAGGCTCAGTCTGTGTTCAGCAGAACTAGTGAAGGTCACAGTGGAGAGAATACAAGCAAGGATCTGGGACTCGGCTTGGCTGTTATCTCAGGGACACTGAACACTTCACTTCTCTGGGCTTCAAATTACTTAGCTATCTGCAGGAGGGTTTGAAGTGGGGTGTGTTTAAGAGCCCTTGAAGCTTCAGAATTATTGGGCCGTGTGGTTGTATTCTATTGTGCTGGCAAATGCATTTTTAAATTTATCAGCTTTTTACTTTACCTGATTGTTGGCACATGTGCCTCCTGTTTTGAACAGAAGTAGGAATGAAAGGTCACTGTCCTTTAATCCTTTACATCTTCGCTCTCCATCAAATATTCCTAGTTATTGCTATTGTTGTTGTTTTTAATTCTCCATTTGAGCTATTCCATGACTTTAAGATTCCACAATGCCGGGGCACACTGATTGCAAAATCAACAAGCAATTGACTGTCTCCTTTTAACCTCTTTTTCTCCTCTTTCTGTATAAGGCCATAGCAGAAAAGCCCATAGATCAAGTAGATTGTTTGATACAGGTTCAATTAGTAGAGATAGTGCATTAATTTTTGATGCACACTAATTTTGCAATCACATAGTCATAAATATTAGTACCTGTGTTTGAGACTTGTTTTCTCATAGAATAGTTTTTGAGAAAATTAAGCATTGTATAGAGATCCTTGCTAAACTTTGAGTGACTGCTCTAAATGCATTCTTTCTAATGTTGTAGCCACTAGCTGCATATGGTTATTTACATTTCAATTTAAATTAATTAAATTTAAATAAAATTTAAACTTGAGCTTCTCTGTCAGGCTGGCCACATGTCAAATGCTCATATTAGACAGATCATATATAGAACATTCCCCTTATTTCAGAAAGTTCTGTTGGTCAGCTCCTCTGTAAATCTTTGTGATACTTGCAAGTTTCCAAGAACCATTAGAGGATGCAATGTGTCCCTTAAAGCTTTTAATTCCTCTCATTTCTGGGACTGATCTTGGCTATTATAGGCAACATGTTATCATATTAGTCTGCTTCACTTCATTTCCAGGACAGCACCTGCTTTTCAAAACTTTCATGGCCCATTTCAAATAGACCCCACACATTTATGCCTTCAGGAAGAGCAAAAAGAGAATTTGTACAGAGAACACCTCCCGGTGAGGTTGCTACAATGGAATGCCTGGGCTGGCTTCGTCTCTGCTTAGTTCCTGCCCTTGCACACACCCTTTAGACCCCCACTCTGTGATTCAAATCATGCCTACACCAAAAGACAAATGACTGTATGTCATGGACTTTCCAGGCATTTTCGGAAGAGTTGAGCTTAATAGTGTTCAGTCTATAGCTGTCAAGTCCCATTGTTCATTTCAACCACCCTTCTGACCATCCTCTATTTGAGTGGCTTTTGCCAGGTAGGGTGTAAGGGCTGTTATCTTTTAGGACAAGAGAAGAGGATGGATAAGTTATCCTTCTTCAAATAGTAACAAGTCATATTTACAGGACCTGAATCACTGATGGCAGTTGTAGAAAAGGAGAAATGTTGTTCTGTGGAGAGTTATACATCTGGTATTAAAGGTCTGTTGCCATGTTCTTTTGGAGTTGAAGCTCAAAATGGGATATTCTCTTCAGCACATTCTATTTAAGTCCTAGGTGTCTTGGCTGTTTTTGGTTCCCTGTAAATTTCAAGAGTTGTGCTAGCAGGGCCATTGACACACGATGGTTGTTGCAACCATGGTAATTTAGATGTTTTATTAGATGGAAATGTTTCCATTTATATAAAGGAGGGAGGCTGAGATGGAAATTCTCAGATGGCTCCTTGTGGGTCTTGTGTTTGGGGAAAACCTTTTCAATGTGTAGAGTTTAATGCTACTCCAACGCAAATACATGAAAATGCATATTTTAAATGGCACTGTAGCCTGGGGGAAATGCAGAACAATGTAGATGGAGGATGCAAAAAAATGTGGATGGAGAGTTACAAAAATGAACTGAAGAGCTGAGGGAGAGAAAGTACTTTTTCATGTAATTTTTCATTTTTCTTTCTCAGTGATACTGCATTGGCATATACCGTGATCCTCTGACATGGTTGCTTATCAGCTACATATTGGCCAGGATTTTTTCCCACAATCCCTGTTTTTCTAGAGTGTAGGCAGTTCAGTAATTGTAGGTTGTGACTTGAGAATATTAAGTTTTGCATGGAGAGAAAATAGTTTCACATGAAGTTCATAATATTTAAGTCATGACAACACACTGTGAGGATTATGCAGAGGGTGCCAAAAAAATAATGTATATGCATTTTAAGAAAGGAAAAAGCTGCATTAAAATTATGCTGATGGTAACCACTTTGAGTACCTCTTGTAATTGCAGAAGTCAAATGTTCCTTGTGTTCATCTTTTATTATCAGTACATATTGAGTATTACAATTTTAATACAGTTTTTTCCTTTCTTAAAATGTGTATACATTTTTTGGCACCCTCTGTATATACATGAGTATATGTATTGCACTCATCTCCAGTATTTTCTCTAATATCCTCAGTTATAATATATTTGTACTTTCATGATGAAAAAATTCTGCCAGTTAATTGATACAATCTTTTACATATAATAACATTACCTATTGTTTATTCATTGCATTGAATTCTTTCCCTCTTATTTCATATATGTTATTTCGTTTCATCCTAAAAGCATAGTTACAACCTAAGTAGTTAGAGGCGCATTTTACAAAAGAAGAAAATGATGTACAAACTTAGGTTCAATTTTGGACTTTCAGAGAAACAATGATTAGCATGGCAGGGATCGAAACCAGCATGTCAAATGCCAAGAAAAATTTTGTTAAACAACCTAATTCTCTTTAAAGCAAAAACATCCAGAACATCTTGAGCAAAATCCTCAAGAAGGCTGTCTGGATTGGTAGGGGATTTCAGCTCACTTAAATCTTTTGTTGTCTGGTAAGAAACAACAATTGACAAGAAGATATGTTTGAAGATTAACTCAATGGTATCAGTAAATAACAGATATTCCCTACACTTTGATAGTTCTGGCTTGATTTTCTGTGTTTATTGCTATTAGAAGATGTGATATTTGGGAGAGGATGATATCCATTCAATTTGAACCTTGCTTTATTCCATTTCAATCTTTTTTTTTTCTAGAAATGAAAAAGCTACATTTATCAGTAATGTCACTGTAGAAGATGAACCTATTCATTGTGTCATTACAAAATTATTGCTGTCAGCAACCCAATTGTCCAAATCCAAGGTTTTGTGCCATAGCCACAAGAGCATGGGGTGGGTTTAAGGACATAATAGTCCAGAGAAAGTAGGAAGTAACAGTCCTGTTCATGTGGGAGGGATTCCAAGAAGGTGCCAACATCAGAGCAAACAATGAGCTTCAGAGAATTAGCACAGGCAGGTCACTGCACCCTTGCAACACTGCAAGCTTGTTGGTTCTCAGAGCTAGCCAGGGTACAAACAGGTGAATGAATGTGACCCAAAGCCCCGCAGCACACCTATTGCTCCACAAATCGCGTCTTCACAGCCAGGGACACCTCTCCTTAGAATTTGCTGCTTTTTTGTTGTTGTTGAAATAATGAATGCAAGTTTCGAGCTGTGTTTTTCAACCTTGAGTTCCAGCTCTCTTTCCCCCATGTATTGTCAGAAATATCTTTCATTCTCTAGAATTTTTAAATGTTTTCTGTTGGAATTCTTTGAAGCTGTCAGATTAGGTGACAACACCAAATGAGCCTCTTGGAAATCTGGGGAGGAGGTATTAGGGTCTGTTAATTAGCTATTTAAATGCTACAGATACAAGGGTCTGTTTTTATATGAGAAGTTTTACCCTTCTCTTTGTCTCTCTCTCTCTCTCTGATCTCTTTTGCTTATTTTTCTATGTATTTAGCCCAAAGCAGCTCATTGTTCTTTTATGAAATATATTTTTTCACCTCCTTCTCTTTTTCTTCATTCTAGAGCAAGGATATATGCTTAGGGTACATTATTTGGACACTACAAACTGTCTACTTGCACAAGTGTTTTCCAAAGGGCCAGGATCAGTCACAGGCAAAGCCCCACGTGCACCTGAAAATCTTGGCATATGTCAGAGTAACTGTTTAACTAGTCCCAGATAATTTTCATGTTCAAAGGTTGTCATCTCTTGAATATTTTTTCTTTTGTCTTTCACATCCACCCACTATCATTGCCTCAAATCCCCCATTCTAAAAGTACAGAGCAAAGAAAGGAAATAGCAAATCCACTGAAGGAAAATGGTTACAGACCCCAGACACTGTGAAAGGAGAATAGTGGCCCAAAGGCACAAGTTTGGGGTGACACTTTGTAAGTCCAGTACTCAAGAACACAATGCCCTGATTCCTGAGAAGTGTGGACCTGGGTATTCGCCTGGAGGGATGAGTGGTATTAATGACTACAGTGCTTTGCTTGTTTGTTTGTTCCAGAAAGGACGATTAACAGAGCTGGCTATTTAGTAAATCACAAGAACCGTGAAAATGTGTTCTATACTAAACAAGGCTCCCCTCTGGGTGAAACAGTTGAGCCCCGCTGACTTTGTTAAGAGTCCTTGATGTGATGGATAATGGCTGCACTAAGAGGCAGGATTGTGGGACTGTCCACCTCGCCAGCAGGCAGACGCAGAGGGCAGCGCACAGCAGCATATCAGAGTCCAGGGACACTTGTTCTGCTCAGTTTCCTGAAGAGGCAAAGGTTTAAAATGGGAATCACTGGTTTTTGACTCCCTGCAGGTGATGAATTGCATTTATACTACAACAAAACAAAACCAACAAAAATGTCCATGATTCCTCCCACCTTTGTTTTCTTTCTTGTCCTTTGGCTGCGAGTGGGAGTAGTGCCATGAATGAGCGGCATCCTGATGTGGCTGCTTGCTTAATAATCCTCTGAAGAAGACCAAGTGCCTCTTGGAAGCCCATGAGTGGCTGGTTAGCATCCTGTCATTTTTAAACATGGCACATTTTGGTATACGAATAGCCTTGAAAACCATCTGACTTGGTATCTAAGATCAGAAGCCTAAGAATTGCATTGCTCTTAGGAAAACCATCAACTTTTGTTTACTGAACAGACAACCTAGTCCTTCAATCAATACTCGGGCTCAAAGTAAAACTTATTGGTTAACATTGGTCAAACTCCAGATCACTTCTCTCAAATATTATATTTTCTCATATTCCTCTTCTCAAATGCCTTAGAGAACATAAGCTTCTATAGGTGAGATAGGTAAATTCTAGAAATATATATTGTGAGGCGAGAATAAGTTTGTGGTATTCCTTTCCTCACTTGAAATTATTCATGAGACTTTGAGGGTCGAATGTAGAATTGACCACTTGATTTTGGAAATGAAATACGCGTGTACCTTCTATAATGTTAGTATCCTTAATATATTTATTTTTCTTTTAAAAATATTTTCCATGGAGTAATACTACTTTTAGATTATTTATTTACTTATATATTTAGCTCATAACATCCTAGATAGATAAAACTAGACCATTTTACAGGAGCAAAACCTGAGATTCATGTCTTCATCTTACCTACTCAATGCACGGAAGACCAAGACTGAAATCCAGTCTTCCTGCCACTCAGCCGTTCCTCCTCTCCTATAGTTAGAGAAACAAGAATTCACTTAATAGAATCAATACTCTGAAATGATCAAAGCAAGAAGAAACCAAAACACTATTCTTTCACCAGTATGCACTGATTTCCTCACAACAGCCTAATTTGCATTTATTTTTAAAATTGAACAGCGAACCCAATTCAACAATGTTTATACTGAGATGGATGACACCAACAGAACTCCAGAACCACAGCACACGCTAGGTTAGAAATTATCCTGGCATACTTGAAAGAGACAAAACCCACGTTCTTAAACTATCATCAAGCAAAATGCATTTTTCAGGGGTCCAGTATCATGCTTTCAACAAAAGAAATACAGAACATGGAACATGTCCATCTTCTGTTCATAGTTTATTTGAAGAGCCAAGATAATTTTGGCCAGGACTCTGTGCGGGGTGTGTGTGTGTGTAAGTACACAGTGTATAAGTATAAGAACGTGTGTAAGTGTATAAATACATTATCTGTGTTATACAGTTGGAACCATTTGGAGCAAGCTTCACTATCCGTACACATGCTATATACAGTATTGCCCTAAACATACAATAGTTATTGAGGAAGTAAGATGACTGCGTCTTCCCTCCATCTGCAACTGTCCTTGGTGGAGGCAGCAGACTTAGGCTCATATCCCGAGGGCTTCCTTTGTTGCTTCTAGATCCATCCTTACAGTTAGCAGTCATTTTAGCACTTGTACCCTGAGAAAAGTTTTATGGCATCCTTGAAGGTGAGAGCCTGGTTGTATGTAATGAGTGGTGGGTCTTCTTGCATGTGTCTTGTTAATCTTAAGATTTCTGATAGTGAAGAGGCCATTAGAATATCACCATGACTTTTTAGGGAAGAGATAACTGGGGCATAGTGTAGTAAAAGAACTTGTAGTTAATTGGTTGAAGGTGTTTGGCTTCCACTAAATTGTATACTTAAATGTTAGCCTATAACTATTCATATAAAATCTTCAAACAATAAATTGGAATCTACCAAGAGAATTAGATCCCTCCCTAACACATGAGTATTTTATCCCACAGCCAGACTCCTTCCAACCTCTCAGCCTTTCTAGATTTCACAGCATTCCCAGGGGAGCATAGCCCCCATATTCCTGGCCTTTAAACCAGGAATATGAAAAAAATAGCATTTCTTTACACATACAAAAATTATCTGGTACCTCATAGCAATTAAAGTGCAGTGATCACTCTAGACCTTCTCAGCAAGTAAAATACGGTATTTTCATGAAAGCTTAAATGGAATACTTATATACACACCATTATAATATGTAAGTAAAAAGCCTTTAGTGCCAAGAAACAACAATCATATTCAGTATTTTCCAAAGAAAGTGTCACTTTAAGAATATTGTTACTTGCTTATTTGGATCTGATGAATCAAATCATTATTTGAATATTATAGTACAGATTGGATCTATTCTAATTAAGGTTAGCACTAATGTAAATGTTGGTTCATAATTCTGGTGTACTTTTAGATTTGGGCTACTCAGAAAAATGTGAAAAATGATAATAATAGCTTACTGAGTACTTTATTAGTGTCTGGCATTGGGCTTAACACTTTACTTGCATTATCTGTATCTCATTTAAGCCTCCCAAGCACTTAAGGTAAGTATTATTACTTTACATTTTTTACAACAAAACAAACAACACTTCTCTCATAGGGATGTTAAGTAACTTGTAAGAAGTCACAGTTAACAAGCTGCAGAGCTGAAAAGACACAATAGTGTGTTTTGAAAAGACAAATTTTTCTTAGGCTTGCTTATCATCATTTGTGTGTGAATTGTTTAAAACTTAGTTTAATTACTTAAACTATTACTATGTTAAATTTAGTGTGCTAGTTTCCATCTATTTTTTGTAAAGTCATTGGGTCATATGCTAAAATGCAGTGTTTTGGGGGGAGCAGAGCTTTGAGTCATTGGATATATTAATGCTACTGCCTTTTAATGTTCATATAATATTGAAATGAAAGAATGCAGAACTTAAAGAAAGGAAAGTGTCTGTACTAGCTTTCTTTTCTTATTTTTCATTTGTGGAAATTCTCAATGTATAGGCAAACTTGCAGAAATATGCCTGTTTTGTTAAGCCAAGTAGATTGATCTGGTGTGTATGTCTCTTTGATGGTGGTGTCAGTACGGGCTCCATACAGTTCAGAAATAGCCAAACTCACAAACAAAGACTATAATATTCCAGGTCTTAATTGCATGTGATTTCTTTCGCTTTTTCAAATTACATATTTTCTCCTTTTTTTCCTAATCCCTCTTATCTTTTTCTAGATCATTCTAGTTTGGATTTCCCCATTAGAGAGGAAGAAAAAAGGTTGAGATTGGACAGTATCACTTATTATGATCATTATAGCATCATTAGTAGATACATATTTCTATGCATATAGATCAAGAAGGACATAGCAATAAAGAGGATGATTTTTGTTTTGTTTTTTGTTTTTTACATATATTGGAAGGTCTTAATGTGATAAGCCAAGACCAGAAGTAGGAAGCACAATTTATCCTGGTATTTTTAAAAGTAACAGTGCAGCAGAAAGATTAAGAATTGGATTGACAAAATAAAATGACTAAGTGTTCATTTTAGCTGATTATAAAATAATATAGACCATGAAAGAAAATTTAGAAAATATTCATAATAGAAGAATATATATATATATATATATATATATATATATATATATATATATATTCTTTCTTTTTTTTTTTTACCTGGGCCATCCTGCCACCTGTTGGCAGCTCAGCGGCAGCTCAGCTCGGGCCGGGAATCAAACTGCTGTTGCTCAGAGCTCACACTCTTGAGCGAGCTCTTAACCAACTGAGCCACTCGGCCAGCCCAAAGGAATATTTTAATCGTACATAATCCAATGATTTAGGGGCAAACCACTTTTAAGTTGTTGAATGTGTTTCCTATCTTTCTAAACTAATAGCTTTTGTTATTTTGTGGTTATAAAATACATCTTTATTATAATAATCACAAAAGTATATCTATTCTTTTATAAATTATTTTTCTATGTTAGCAAATGGTATTCGATATCATTTTACAAAGCTGCAGCATTACACATGGAGATATTTTATTATAAGTTACGTAAGCAGTCCACCATGGATTTCCACTGTTTTGCTGTCTTAATCAATGGAACTCTATATTAACTTATTCCCATTTGCTATGGTTTCATTCTAAGAAATAGAATCACTTTGTCAAGGTGGATTGACATTTTTAAGGCTCTTAATGCCCACAGCCAGTTTGCCAGAGCAGTGCTACTGATTTAAGAGACGATGTCTCACAAACCCTGGTTGTCTTTGAGGCCATCTTCTTAATTTCATTGTTGTTCATAAACAACCTTCTTTTAAAGGAGGATCAGGCATTTCCTGTGTTAATTTGTATGTCTGTTTACATATACAGTACACAATCAAAATCGAGAAAAATAAAATGAATTTTTCAAAGGTGTAGAGAATTGAGAACATAAGTGTGAAAGACGCTAATAAAAGAAGCTTCATTAGCTTCCTTTCACAGCCTATATTGGATTTATACCATTTTAGTCTCTTATGACAAAATGATAGTGGAAATTGTGAAATACTTCAAGAAGAAAAATATTTGGCCCTTTTTTTTAAGAAAGAAAATCATTTGTAAATATTTTAGTTGAAAATTTTAAAGAATTAAGGGAACAGCAGTGCCACGTAGAGTCCTCTAATATGTTTGACTATTAAAATGTGTGTGATAGATGTCTTACACCCCCAAAATATTTTATCCTGTTGTGCACAGCAACCTTTATTTGTTAAGATATTTATGCATACTGATGACCAGCTTTCAGTTATCCGGAATGAAATGCAAAGACTTTATACACCTCCATATTTAGTAGAATTTAATTCTTCACTTGTGTGTATGTTGGGGGAAAGGGACAAGGAGGGAGTAAGCTTAACTGTTTGGGAGAAAAGTAATACATTTGGTCTCAAACTGGCAGTACAAATAAATCATGGAAAATACTTGCATGTCAAAAGATTTAAAAAATAATTATAAGGAGTGTTCGTCTATTTTAAGCTTCAAGAGAAAAAAAGTCTAATATTGGAATTGATTGACTAGAAGTTTTGATGGTCTTGTACAGCATTTCATTCAACCACACTGCCTCTCAATTCATGAACTATGTCTAATAAGGAACAATGGGGAGTTAAGTTTAATTTTTGGAAGGTTGGGTTGGGTGGGGATGCCCATGCTGTTCACCACACATGAACAATGAGTTTTACAATAGATACCTGCTACAGATTGTGGGAAAATATATATTTTTTTACCTTAGAAGAGGAAACTTATTTTTTCATAAAGAAGAAATATTAAATTCATTTTCTCTGCTTTTTGATGATGATACAGAGAAAGCTAGAAATAATAGCTCATGGGCTAAAATCCACCAGAAAAAAAAGAAATTTAGGCACATGTGATGCATGGCCATGAGATATGTAGTAAACCCTAGTTATCATTAATTTAATGAACACTATGATATTGTGCAGTTTTGAGCAGTTTTTCTAAGGTTACATCCTTATATTGATACATTAAAAGTCATTCATTCTCATTTTTTAAAAACATCCATAGTATATTAGTTTAGTTCCATTTATTTGTGGCTAAGAGATAACATTGCTATGATGTTAAATTAGTGATAAAAAGGATTTTTAAAAGCTATAATAGAATGGGACATTGCTGGTAATTTTCAGTTTAATCACATGTAATACTTCAGCTATATTCTACAGTTTTCATGAGCTTCAACTGGAAATTGCTCATTAGATCTAGAGACATAGATAATTCTCTATAAAATCAACTTGAAAAAATCTTATTAGGTTTATTTTATTCATTTTACACAATCTTCAAATGGTTACTTTATAATCACTCAAAATATTTTTTTGAAAAATCTTAAAGGAATTAATAACTATTAGTTTCTAATGTTTAAAACAATTTAGATGAGATATTAGAAAAGCAGTTATGGATAATGCACTTTGCATAATTTACATCAATAAGAAATATTCTTGCTCTAAATGATGTTGACATTATTGATTAGAGAAAGGTCCTCTGACTACTCTTTGTTTATGTGATAGATATATTTTTCCTAAATAGGTCCTGCTATGAAAAACAAATAAACCAGCACTATGAAGAAATGCAAATGAAATTTCAAAAGTAGCGTTTAAATAGCTCTCTCACCACTATAATGACATTTTTAACTGAGAGAAGTTCTCAGACTACAAAAGCTAAGAGTCCCATTCTCCTTCTCTTCCCAAGATACCCTCAAATTTTAAAAACTTTTATTTAAAAACATGAGTATTTTTAGTCAACTTGAAGCAAAACATAAATTTGATTTTTAAAGAACATCTTAATGTTCTAAATTTAAATTTATATTCTTACTAACCAAATTCTCTACTGTCCTGTATTATAATTTAAAAATTTGTTACTACACATCTTATTCAGTGACCCTTGGACGTGTCCTTCAATTACAGTGATTTATATACAATTGTACTAAATTTTTATTCATCCCAACATTGATTCATTTATTCTTTTAACTAAATACCTCCTCTATGCCAGGTACTGTTGAAGGCACTGAGGATTAAGTATTTTAAAAATAAGGTCCCTACCAAACAGAACTTACATTTCAGCTGCAGTTAGTACGCTGAAATCTCACTCTAAATGGTTTTCTCCTTAAAGAAGAATTTAATCTAAAGCCAATTCACCTTATGCTCACAAATCCAAAAATTCACATTCTCAGACCATTTAACTTCTAAAAAAAACAGGTTCGGACTATTAACAATAAATACGAGAAATATAGCTGTAAATTGAGCAGCAAGCCAATCATTTCATTTACTGGAGTTTATCAGACCACAGAGCTTGGGGATATTAGGAGAAGCTTCATTACATTGGTACAATCAGCATTTGTATTTAAGTTAGTATCTTAGTTGTACTTGGTATATAAAACTACAATATAACGAAGTATTGGTTAAAAATATCAGGATGCTTAAATACACATAATTCCAGAATTATCATTTATGGTGACCTGTAACTATTCATGCTAATATTATAAGATTTTACAGTATAATAAGTAATTGAAGTGTACTGTGACTAGGCTACACCAAAATATGTTTAATTTCCCTATTATAAATAGTCATTTTACTGTAAAGTACAAGTTTACTTTGCTCCTTTATTGTTCTGATTTTAAAATGTAATTTTTGCACTTTCGGATTGTTACATTTTATTACATTTTGTTTTTGGTGGAAAACGTTCACATTGATTTTCAAGATGATCTGCTTCAGGTTTTGTGTTCTTTTGTGAGTTTGAGGGCCTCTGGCCTGCTGTGTCCTATATAAGCAGAGGGAGACTGAATTTCGTCTCTACAAGGATGTGAATGGATTGATGCTTGTAGCTTAGTGTACAAATCTGTAAATTTGGAGCCAAAATGATCACTGAGGGATGGTTCCTTTATCTGTAAAAGGGGCGAAAATTATTTGCTCCTCTTACACCAAAGTTTTACTATAAGGATTGAATTGGATGATGATATCACTTTGCAAAGATCCACAGTTCTAGAAGCTATAACTGGTAGTATTCCAGTTTTCTGTTACTGTCTGTTCACCAATATTATTATAATTTATGAACATGTATTTAAGGAAAGGATGAGACTCACCAAGATTTGAAATATACACTTAAATTAATTTTTTGTTTACAATGTGCTATTTGCTTATTTTGGATCTGTAAGGAAATGATGAGATTCCCCTAATTACTGGTCACCCATATGAAACAACAGACTGTAGAGGCTTCCCAATGACAGAATGCATAATGAACCCAGTGGGGACAGAAAACCCACTGGGCTTCGGAAGTCATACATCAGACATGACAGAGACACTTTAATGAGAGCCATAAATTACAACTGCTTCTAAACCCAGGACAAACATTTTAGCACATGCTCTGGGGATGACCCCAAGCCCAAGTCATTCCTTGAGTTCTGTGGAGCGTAGTGACAATTGTGGGAAATGAATAAGGAAGAGGACCCCTTTCCTGTAGTAATACAAAATGATTAAGAGGACCTAACAAAATCAATTGACTGATCAATAGTGTGTAACTGCTTGGAGCGTTTTCTCCCCATGCTAATCAGTCATCAAGTTGTTTAAGCGAAATATCTCCAGTGTCTCCAATTACCGAACTGCTTTACAAGACATGGTCAAGGATGTCAGAGCCTCCTAGAGCCATATTCCAGAGCAGTTGTCATTGGAGAAAGGTGGAAATAATTTATAAAAGATCCTCTCTCACTGCAGGTTAAGAAGGCTGTTGAAAGGGGGGATATGATAGGAGGTGTTCTCATAGTTTCCAGACATTGGTGGATTAGTGTGTTACTCCCAAGCTCTAAAGATGTATATTTGTTCTAGAATATAGGTGGGGACTTGATTCAAGTCGAGAGTGATGGCGGTCCAAATAACTATAGAAAACATTTATACACTACATATGTACAGGCCTTTAAAATATTTTTTTAACTCAGCCATGGTGAACAGCATGCATCAAACAAGACTCTGAATTCAAACCAACCGAACGTATTCTAACAACACCTATGAAGGGACATAGTATTGCCTACCTGTATATTGCCAGCGATTCTAGTATCAAAACCACATGTCAACTTTTCTTTCTTTTTTTTAAGTTGAATGCCACTGTGGGGGAAAAACAGCACTAAGAAATAACTTTCAACAGGGGGGAGAACTATTTTATTGATATGTTTTACTTTGCTGGCAGACCAGAGCAAAGGTTTTGTGAACATTTAAAAGATGAAAAAGGTGAAGAATCCCAGAAGCGGTTTATCTTGAAGCGAGATAACTCTAGTATTGATAAAGAAGACAATCAGGTTGGTTCTCAAGTTTGAGAGTGGCTGACGTTGTTTTTGAAGGTGGGCTGACTGATGTTCTTGTTGTCCCTCTTGTCGTCCCTTTCTCCCTCTCCCAGCTCCCCACTTTCTGCCTCTGATGCTACCATCCTCTCTCTGACCTCCTCGCCCGCCTTGCCTTCCCTGTGGCATTCAATGGGCAGCAAAACAATCCGTGTCCTGGTCGCTTTAGCAATGGCTCTGTGTTGGGCTGCATGGGTGGTGCTTGGCGCAGTTCCTGCTGCATGTGTTGGGGGTGGGGGGCTGGGGTGCCACAGGCTATGAGCTGTTGGGAAAAGCTTTGTCAGTCGCATTTCTAGATGTCTGTGTAACTATGGCAGTCGTTCCACTCCCTACAGCTTTGTCCTTCAGTTGTGCACACATTGAGCTGGATTATCAAAACGGACCGATGATCAACTGGTGTAGCTGTAAAGAACAAACCTTGTTATGGTGAGGACAGGTGGATTTTGCAACTCTCCTAAAATAAATCTTCACAGAAAAGACTCAAGTCCATGGTTGAGTCTCCCGACCCTTCTCCTTCCCATGTTTTATCGTCCGTGTAAATTGTCTGCTTGTTTTGCATGAACCGTCGCAGGTCTTTCTCTTGATGTGTATTTCACTTGCGGTAAAACATTATGTTGTTCTAGAGTAGCCTGGTTCATGGCTTCCACACGGGTAGAGATACTTCACTCAATTTCTTCTTCAGCTGGGGGTGGGGGTTCCTGGGCGATTAGGAAGAAAACTAAGTAAATGGCAAAAGAAAACAAATTTTCAATGAGAATGAGAACAGTAGAAAGTCATACAAAGGCCATTACAATTACACTTTGTGTCTCTGACAATCAAATAGACTTTTTTGAAAATGACTTTGCTTTCGCATTCATAAGGGCAAAATAATAAGGATCTCACTCAAGTTATTATTTTAATTATTCTCAGTGAGTCACTTTAAGCCGGTCTGTGCATCTCTGATGCACTTTTTTTTGTTTTGAACCTGTTCATCATTTGTATCTTGTTGCCTCCCACCATCACCGACAGCACCACCGAGCTACACCGTGACTCGCATTGACTCTGAAACATGTGCCTGTGTCGTGTACTTAGTGGGTGTTTGTTGAATGGATGGATGAACGTGGTTAGGGCAGAGCGTTTGGTCACGAATGGCAGGGTAAAATAGGAGGGTAGCCGAGATGCAGGACGTGGTTCCGATGAAAGAATGAGGAGCAGTCCTCATGCTGGGTTCTTTGAATTGTTACCTTAGATTTCTGAATGTTGACCCTGATCAACAAATAGACTTTAAATTTATTGCCTGCTTTCTATGCCAGATGCAATTCTCAGAATCAGCCATTGAGTGAATTCAAAAATTAGGAGGCACAGAAGTAGTGCCCGCATCTTTCTTTCCACCCATTACTTTCTTGGCTCCCTTCTTCTGTTTCTGCAGTCCCCAAGTTCTCAAAGCCATTTCTTTCCTTAGCCACCTTAATCTAGTTACTTCCTCTTTTTGCACCAACATTCTTCTTCTTTCTGAGGAGTCAACATCACACAGATTAGCAAAGGAGAGAGGCCATCCCTGGTGACCTGTCACACAGCTGAACTGGGCGAACCCCTCAGGCACACCCAGGTTTTTCATTCTAGAAACGCCTGTATTACTTGCATACAGCCAGGTGGCAACCAGGAGCAGTAAACATGGCATTGCTTGTCATGCACACACGGCACACGTGTCCCCTACCATGGCTTCCTTAGGGACCAGAGGGAGTGAGACTTTTTGTGCTCCATTTGTTTAAGTGAACATTTATTATTCTCAGCTGACAGTTGCTTAACCGCAGATTTCTAACGGCTCAACTTGGATAACCCTCCTGATTTCTTTTTTCTGTTCAGCAAAACAGAATGCATCCATTTAGAGATGAAAGACGAAGTAAATCAATTGAAGAGAGAGAAGAGGAGTATCAGAGAGTGAGGGAGAGAATATTTGCACACGATGTGAGTAGTTGTTTTAATTGCCTCTTTAGTGCGGTCCTTCCATCAGCAGTAAGGCAGCCTCATTCCCCAGACAGTGAGCTGGCAGGGACCGAGGAAGCTGGAGCCAGGGAACAAAGAGAACTGCAGCAAACTAGAGGTGTTTCTGGAAGAGGACCTGGTTCAGGGAAGTGCTGGAAAAGCAGCCAGGGGTTTGCGTGTGTTCCTAGGGTGTGACCTGTGTGGGAAGAGAGGTATCATTTTGGTCAGCTAAATAGACCTTAAGTACAGAGATTTGAGGAAATGTCTTCACATACCTGTTAGCCAGCAGGTGCCACATTGTTGTCTTCTTAATACCAACACTTTGCACAGGAAGGACAAGAAACCAAAGAAGAATCTGTTGATCACACACACAGAACTTTCTCTGTTCATAACAAGTATGGGCATTTTATTATATCAAACTTAAGTAATACTACTCATTTTGCCCCTCAATTTCAGACCAAATTAGTTCTGTGAACAGTTTTCAAGGGAATAATGATAATACAATTTCTTTTGTTTAAATTGCAACAAATAAAATGTGGTTGGGATTTTTTTTTTATCCTTTTACCCAGTGTGGTAAAAATAACATGCAATTAAATTAAATCAAGATTAAAAGATGAAAAAAAAAGATGGCCTTAAATGCAAGAAAATGAACAGAGCAAGCTATCGCCGTAGCTTTTCCATTCCAAGAAATTATTTGGCAGCCTCCTAAAATGTGGGTTCTTCCATCTGCAGACATAAAGTTGTGAGCCACTTTGTGTGGGCTCTCTGTGACCAACACTTCCGTCCTCAGTCAGGTGGGACATCCGACCTCCTGTGGTGATTTGCTCCCAGGGACTATTGCAGAGCCAGCCTAGAGACCTAGGCTTCAGTGTTTATGGAGGAGAACCACTGTCCTTAGAGATTTCAAACTCAGGCAGGTTTCCCTGATCCTCCAGCAGGTGCTGGGTCCTTTAATACGAAGCTGCAGAGGAAGCAACGCTCTGTACTTCTTCCATTTAACACAGGTTTCAGTTATCTCTTCTAGACCCTCTTTGCCTTTCTTGGAAACATTAAAATCAAGTTTTAGTGATTGGATAATCTGGCCCCGAACTCTGGAATCAGGAGAGTAGGAGAGAGGGCGATGGAGGTAGCCATAGTTGGATGGTGTTCGAGTACAATTCTAGAAGGTCCTGCACATGTGGGAACCACTTAGATTTTTATTATGGTCAGGATTGTTGATGATGCAGCCTGACACACATAGACCTTTAGTTGTGTTTGCTGCATACAAGGATGAAGTAATGAGAGGATCTCTGCCAGTCACGGTATCGTAAGGATGCCTCCTGTGGACGGCAGGTAGCATATTCCTGGTCTGATGACCTTCACAAGAGAAACTTTACTGAAGGCCAGTTCATTGTTTATTCTCTCTCTGTCTGTCTCACGCAAACACACAAACAAATTACCTGGCAAGCCATGTAATTTTTGAATGAGTTGGTATCTTCAAAAGCAATTACTAATGACCCTGATAATGCACAAAAAGACAACATTTTACTCCCCCTGCCCCAAAGTTGTGACACATTGCCAGACATTCAAGAGCTAGGTGACAGAAGTAACATCACTGATGCCCGCGAGTGGGGAGGACACCTGTACGGCTGTACTTTGTGGATTCTCATGGCTGCAGAGAGGTCATTCCAGGGAGAAAGGGTCTGCACGACTTCCTTTATACGTTGTATTTCCCTGTGACCTGATTAAGGAGATTAACAGTAAGGGACCTCGGTTCCAGGTTAAACATGGGAGGCAAGTGCTGTTTAAAGCCTCTCGGGCTACACGCCATATATATATATATATATATATATATATATATATATATATATATATATATATATATATATATATATATATGTAAAAGCAGACTTAAATCTGCGAAAGCTTCAATGCCAAGCAATTGCCATAGCCTACCCAACCTATGAAATCATTTGGCAGCCTCCTTTAAACTGCTGTGTCTTCTACTCTCTGCAGGAGCAGAGGTGCGAGCTCCTTTGAAAGGCTCTTTGGTGGCCAGCATACCCAGCTTCACTAATTCCATTGGGGCCCCGGCCTCTTTAAGTTACTACTTTTCACCTGATCTTCTAAGGAAGGGATTTTTCTTTTCTTTTTTTTTTAATTTTTTTGTGAAATAAACATTTTTAAAAAAATTAGTTTCAGCTGTACAACACAGTGCAATAGTTATACTTTTTACCCCTCAAAGTGACAACCCCCTCCCCCATATCATACATATCTATTACAATTCCCTTGACTCCACTCCCACATTATACTCCACATCCCGTG
>NW_017731459.1:1796685-1844882 GCF_001890085.2 Hipposideros armiger | reverse complement strand
TATATATATATATATATATATTCACTTATAGTTGACATACAATATTATACAACATCAGCTTCAGGTGTACAGTGCAGTGATCAAGCCTCTACCCCATCCCTGAAGGGTCTCCCTAACAAGATGTGACCATCTGACACCCTACAAAATATTTACAACATTATCAATTATATTCCCCGAACTGTCTTTCACATACCTGTGGCAATATTATAGTTACCAAAGGCTGAGATTTTTCAATTGGCATTCTATACCCAGGATATACTTATCATGCAAGGGCTTCAAAGATTGCGTAAAATCCTTGACATCAACTGCAAAATATGTTCATTTGTGCCTATGTGCATTTTTCTAAGTGTGTATTAATTATAAGTTTTCATAGCCTTTAAAAGGCTAAGAGCCACTCTTCTAGATGGAGAAAAAGTGCCCAGTGCCTTTCTGCCTAGTCCAGTAAGTCTGTAGAGACTATGCCACTGGTGTCCCATGTTTCAGCTATGTATTGTTACCATAATAAATAATCCCCAAATTTATCAGCTTAAAATAACAAATGCTTCTTATCTCAGTCAGGAATCTGGGAATGGCTTCCCTGAGTGCCTCTAGCTCAAGGTCTTTCATGAGGTTACAGTCAAGCTGTCCCCTGGGGCTGCAGTCACGGAAGGGTTGGCAGAATGGTTATCTGCTTCCGAACTCACTCACTTACCTATCGGAAGGTCTGGGTTCTTTGCTGATTGTAGGCAGAGATCTCAATTCCCACCACGCGGGCCTGTCTGTAGGCTGTTGGGTACCTTCAAGACATGGCTTCCCCCAGAGCAAGTGATCCAAGAGAGAAAGAGAGGGCCCCAAATGGAAGCCACAGTCTTTCCTAACTTAATCTCGGAAGTAACATGCTTTTCCTTCTGCTGTATTCTGTTGGACACATAGACCAGCCCTGGTATTGTGTGAGAGATACTGCACAAGGTTGTAAATACCACGGGGCGAGGATCACTGTGGGTCCCCTTGTATTAATGGGATGTTACTATAGCCTTCTCTATTGACACAAGCTCAAGCTCATGACAGCAAGATGAACTTTGGTGAATACATTGCATTAGCAATAATCGCACCTTGGATAAACCTCATTGGCTATATAATACTGGCACTGCTCAAAACTGGTGAATACATTTAATAACAAATCTTCCTAACCACTTACATAAAGACACGATGCTTTAGGGAATGAAAGCGAAATTCCAGATTCCCAAGTGGTCATTACTACTGCCCAGATTGTTGAGGTACGCAAGATAATCATTAAATTATATTAAGTCAATTATAAAACAAATGCAAAGAATCCAGCATAAGGAAATTAAGTTACAGACATTTAATCTTTTTCTTAGCTGGTCTTTTACTTAGTGTTTTCATCATTTAAAAACTTAGATAACAAAACCAGCTTTGCTTGCTAACTATTAAGTAGTGGAATCCTTCAAATAGGTTCAAATATGGATATTAAGTAGAATCGTTTTTTCCTACTTGAAGTTACAATAGAGAGTGATGGAGGAATACGTCTTGGTATTTACACTCTAGCAAAACCCAAGTTTATTTCAAAGTGAGATGTATTCTTGAATATTTTACAAATGTATCTTGGTGTCTAAGGTGTTTGTGTGTGTGTGCGTGTGCGTGCTTTTGTATGTAGGTGCCCAATCAAAATATGCAGATTACTTTGGGATATTCTAGAAAACATTTTCAGATAGTTTGAGAATTTTGGCATCCTGAGATAAGACAAATTTATTTATGATTTGAGAGCTAAGTTGTTGTCAGAGCACACAATTTAGCTCTCAAATCATAAATAAATGCATTTTTGTAGTCAGAAGCATTTGAAATATCACTTGTGTTTCCTGTGGCAAGAATTTCAGCTTATTTTATGATTAATCCTATGCAATGTTGCTAGTTTGGAGAAAGTTAAGTTGATGAAGCAATATATTTAAAACAGACATGTTTTGCCTGGAGGGTAATTTCTGAAGGATATTTATGTATAAATAGGGACTCACGGAGGAGCTCTTCACAGGTCTCCTTTTGCCTGTACTGGCATTCTTCCTCAATGAGAACTGATAAGGGCATGAAGTGCCACCTGGATTGGGGGTGGGACATGGGAGAGGATTCTGTAATCCACTAGGCAAAGCGTTTTTCTCCTTAAAAAAAAATGAGCCCTTTATGTCTGAGAACATGTAAGTGACAGCTTTGAATGCTGCATTAACTCCTGTGACAATTTTATCTTCCTCTGCTATTAAAATATGCAAGTTATTAATACTACTTTTTTTAAAAAAAACGTTTATATTCATCCGCTGCTGAATCATGGCCCTTAACCCTCTCTGTCTAATTGATGAAAATGTGGCAGAGGGATGATGAGATGATTCTTCATGACCTTCCCACAAAAATCAGAAAAATACTTTTTGAAATGTGTTTTAGGGACTGTTATCTTTGACTTGCAGGTGCTTTATTTTTTTAATTCAAAGAGTTTGGGCTGCTAATTCTTCCCAAAATGCTATTCGATTAACGCATTTGAAGAGGTCAGCATGTCTTTGATCAACCCTTTCAAAGTGCTTGGTAGAGCCTCAGTCATTCCAATACCCAGCGAGATCGTTTAGAAACGTAACTGACCCCTTTCCAATGACAAGAGCCGAGAAGTAGCAAAGAATTGAATTCGTGATGTATCTCTGAGACAATCTCACTGTCTTTCCCATACCAGGATTTGACTCAAGCCAGTAGTAAAACCAGGCTAGAGGAAATAAAGACAGCAGGATATGTTGTGTACTGTGAACTTAACTTCAGAGGCGTAATGTCAGTGGCACATCATTTGTACTTATTTCCCTTTGTAAAATTAAGTGTCAAATAGAAAACAGGTATTTTCCGAAAAGCTTTTCTCTGAATTTGCCAAAGTTTTTGCTTTTTGTTAAGTAGTGTTTTGGCACACCTGATATTCAGGATGCATTTAAATACACAGAGGTTAAGACAGAAGTGGTTCTAGAGATGCCTTCACTGACATGCCCAGACCACGGAGGAAAATATTATGCCCAAATCTAGCCCTTTCGCTTAGTGGAAGGAAATGATTCTTCAGTAAAATGTAACGAGAAGTCAATATCCTGCTTGCCTCTCGGAGCAGTGGTTACATTAGCAATATCTCTGAATTCAAGAATTCGATACTGAAAAATCATTATTAGCTCTTTAGTTTTATTTTATCTTAAAATGGACCTGTTAAGTCTCTATGTTTCCCTTTAGCAGGTCACTTATTCATCATTTAGAAAACCTACACTATAATATGCTGGATATATTTATGTTTAGAAACTCTACTTTGAAAATGGTTTTATGTTAATTCCTAAACACAGTCACTATATTATAGGGCCGTATTTTGTTTAGACTTCTCTTTTCCTGTTTGTTTAAATTTAATTTGATCTGCCTTTCCTCAGCGTGTAATGTTACTGGGATTTTATCTTCCCTACATTGTGTATGACACACAAGATAGTAGAGAAATGAATGCTAGGGGGATGGAAGCGAAGGAGAAAGTCATTTGGGTTTTTTTTGTGTGAAAAACTAAGAAATCTTAGATGGAGTGTGACATTTCTTTTTTTGCTAATTAGCTTCATTTTGTTTTCACTTGTCTCCTGCCACTCTCCCTTTAAGATTGACGGCACCTCTTCAGTTTTGAGAGTCTTGCAGTCAGTCTGTTTATTTCGTGAGCATTTATCATTGCCAAGTAATAATTGCAGGATTGTGGCTTTGCGGCTCTCCCATCCTCAGGTGGATCGTGCCAAGTTTGCACGCTCTGCTTTGATTTGAACCTGTCCATTTTGGCTTTCGCTGGTGGCTGCATCTCTGCAGCTTCAGAAGGAACCACTAGTTCAGGATCTGATGGTCACACGTTCTTCCAGCAGTTTCATTCACAACATCTCTCTTCTTCTGACCTTGATGCTGAACGAGCTAAATCTATTTGAACCCTGGAGATGCTCTGATGGAAAAGTACCATGTGCTGCATGAGAATTCCGTTTCTAACTCTAACCTGCTTTTTTTCCCTTTTTTATTTCCATTTTTGTTTTTCTAAAAAACGGCACATATTTTTCTTAATTCCTTTCCCCTTGGAGGGGAAAAGTAGTTTTGAAATCAGGCAAGGATTTGGGACCCCTCAGCATATCCAGAACGTCTGATACAATGCCTTTTGTTTTATTTTTCAGTCAGTTTGCTCCCAGGAAAGCCTTTTTGTGGAAAACAGGTAAAATGCAATTTGCTTTTTTGTGTCTTTAGAGGAACAAAGTCTGTCATGTGTGTCCTGTATATTCATAGATATATCTATCCCATATATTCGTGCATGCTTGAATATATGTATAAATACATATATCTATGCATACACCCATATATGCACACATATGTGTTACTTAACATGTCTAAAAACTATTGGGGGGAACAAAATTTCTCTCAGTTACTTCCAAACACGAGTTTAAATATCTTCCTTATTTAAAGTCTCAACTTCTGGTTTTTCCAAAGGTATAATTCCTATTACCTTCACCAGGCAATAAAACGTATAAATGTTGAGACCACATAGGAACTTGCAGTTTCATTGGCTTATTGAATAGGCTGCTAAAAGTGCTTGAATGTTTGGTATCACTAGCCACTTCTTGTGCCCCATAATTATATGTAGCTATGCAAATAATAATTTGAATAAAATTAAGTTTCTCATTCTAAACTATCAGTCTTCACAAAAGGCCCAACTTGGATGTCTTATCAAAACAGGCCTGGATTTAGCAGTCCACCTGGCTCGGGAGTTAGTAGTGAGAGGTGATGGTTGTGAAATGAGTGGGTAATAAAATGTATACAGAGTCTTGAGCATAAGAGCAGAAACTTCAAATTTAACATATACTCTTAAAAAATAGTTCTAAACTGACATAGGTATTAAAATTCTCTATTGATTTAATTGCGGATTTTTAAGGGGAATTAAGGAATTCCACATTTGCTGCACTGATTGCATTTAAGATGCATCAAAATGGGCAACTTGGAATGGAAATATGGTATCCACTAAAAAAGTGATGGTTAATTTTATTTCAGGTGTCGGCTTTATGCGTGAACCATAAAATTGATTAAAATGGAGACTATTTGATTAAATTTCACTACTTAGAGAAAGTTTAAACTGGGCATTAGAGATAATTGTTGGAAAAAATGCCATCATTCATATTAGCAATTAGAAACCTTCAAGTAACAAAATCCCGCAATGGAATAAACATTTTTTAGAAGAAGGGGTGAAATTAGAAAACAAATCCACATGAGGCATTTAAAAACAACCTTAAAATCCATGTAGATTCAGACAAGTATTCCTTATTTACAGTAAAGTTAAGAATCCATAAGCATTAACATCTTGGAAATGATTCTGAACCATTCCAAAACTCTATATCCATACCAAAATGATTAAGTGAGCATTTACTATTTAGTTTAGTGGGAAATCTTATTCCCTAGTCTTCTAGCCAATCATTTTTCCCTACTTTACTCTCTAATTTTATTCATTTACTTGGTATAAAAATACGGCTACTGTACTTGTGTCCCTTCTATTCAAATTAGATTATATTCATCAATACAATAATTGGTTGTATACATGCATTGCATATATGAACAAGTTTTGATGTTCCCAAAAAACAAAAATCTAATTGAGTAAATTTCCTACAAAAATAAATGTGTTTCTTGGATACCTCTCTCTGGAATTCCAATATTTCACTATGCTCAAGAAATAAAAAATAAGCTCACTATTACTCAAAGACATAAATCACAACTAATATACTTAATTAAGTATTTATTATATCTGTATCAATTTATTTTTCTTATCCTCTCCTCTTCCATCCCCTCCATTTCCTCTTCTCTTCCTTCTCCCTTATCTAGCACCAATGTTTGATTTGTAGGGTAGTGAAAACCATGCTGCCATTAATTTATTACCGCAAAATTCAACATCATGCAAACAAATCAGTAAATGGGGTTGATTTGCAAGATAGGTGTGCTGTAGTAGAATACACATCTATTTAGGACCCTTAGGTTTTATATCATATAAATCATGTTTTTCATTTCCAGTAGGCTCTTGGAAGACAGTAACATATGCAATGAGACCTATAAGAAAAGACAGCTCTTTCGGTTGGTATGGTTTACTTTTTTAAAACTGTGTTTTCAGATTATGTGGCAAAATCAATGTTAAATATAAGTGTATTGGTGTAAAATATCTCTGTTCATGAAATAAAATATGTTTGGTTATCTCTTTGTAAAGCTTGTTACAGAGCTAATATTGAAGCCATATTGGATAATGTAAGATATGGGACTGGGAGACCATTACTTTGCATACAGTCTTTTAGGGTTCTTCCTCTGATTTTCTGGGGGTTTTTTTGTTTTTTGTTTTTTTGGTTTTTTTTCCTCAAGGGCTAACTTTGGAAGCACACTGATTTAATATTCCTAAATCAACTTTGATGAATTTCAGAATTAACATTTCTCTGGCAGGTTGCAATTGTATATACATTCCCAACACTGGAAACAAATCAATGATAACTCTATTTGAGTATTTGATTTTTAGCTACTACTATCTATCGTAATATTTCAAACAGTATTTTTTCAAGCATAGATTTTATTTCTAAGGAAAAATATGGGATTGCTTCCAATTATAATGAACTACTTAAATCAAGATCTGTGTAGCATAAGGGTAATGGATTATACATACATATATATATATACACACACACACATATGTAAAATTATCTATAATATATTAAATTATATAATACAATTATTATAACTTGATAACTATAATATAATAATATATATATATATATTTTTTTTAAGTTGTAAACTAGGCACAAGTTCCATGAAAGCACAGGGATCATGCCCATTTTCTCACAACTCTATTAAATGTATTTCTATGAAACAAAGGATACACAGTGCTATATGTATACTCAACACCTAATATATATATTAATATGCCAGTGCTTTTGTGAATATTAGGATTCATCTCTGTTGTAGGAAAGGCAAAACAAACAAAACTCTTGCCCACTTAGAAGCAAGAAAATACCAAGAAAAAAATAAATGGATTGTGTTCTTTGAAAGTATCTTTTTGCAATAAATCTGAACTTATGGTTTAATCACTAGAAAAGGTAGAGTAATTTGCTCCCTTTACACTTTGGCAAAACAAAAACTGAATTTTTCTTTTTTAGGTTGAACTACATAATCTAATGCCTTCCTCTTATATCATTAGATACTTTTCACATTGAAGATTAAAAAAATAACTCTGCAGTTTTCTCTTGAAAACCCAAAGAAAGACTAGATTTATTAGTACTCTGACGCTCATACACCATTTAGACAATATAGATAAAATGTGGATTCTTGCCCCTTACAGTTCAATTAGTTTTACATAGCCCCAAATATGGCCCCTTAGTCAGAGCTACCATCAACTTAGATCAGCCGTCTCAAATATGGACACCATTGCCTGCCAGAATCACCAAGCATAGAAACCCAGGAAGATGATCTGGCACAGAGCCAGCCACACAATGTAAAATGAATTCAAAGTGTACATCATATCTAATTTGGGAAAAAAACAACAACAAAAAAAACCCAGCAAACAAAAACAAAGCCAAAATGCCATGTTCAAACAACAAGGAAAATAAATGTTATCAGTTAATCAGCTCAGAAGGAGAACTTAGAGTATGCGCTTTATGAGTACTCTAGGATCAAATTGTAGTTACATATGGGAGGGCCAAGTCCTTTTGATGACTATACATCTCATTGCCATTGTCTTCTTGGTTTCCAGTAGGATGGAACTAGGACTGCGCTTAGGAGCGATGGAAAAACACTTGTGAATATGTTTTTTTATGATGTTTATGATTCCACACCCAAATAGATATAAAACTTAATTCTGGACCTCACCTTGCCAGTGTTAAAGGGAATAATCAATAGAACATTATAAAATATTGTTTCAATGTATAAATATCTAAAGATCATAAACTAGAAGTAGATGTATTGTTTTGAATCTCATTAATGGTAAACCTCTAAAGCAGCAACTTAAATTCCCTCTTTTAAAATGCCCAGATCTTGACTTAGGAGGATGATGTGAGCTGGTTGAGTAGAGGTAGAAGTTAAGGAAATCTTAGGTTGCCTTATTGGCCAGGGGATGTGGCACGGGTCTAGAGGAACTACGGAATGTTTTAGAAACATCTCTGCCAGAGTGAACGGTGCAAACTACAGCACACATGCTTTGCACCCAGGAATAGTGGTACACACCTCCTTTGTAAAGACCCAGCCAAACTGGCATTTAGAGGAAGCCTGGATTCCTCCCGTAGAGGTGCAGAGTTCATGGGGAAAAGAATCACTGAAGCGGAACTAGTTCACCCCCACGTGGAAAGCTCCCTTCTGACGCATCCTGTACGCTGAGGTAGGAACTACCCCAAATCTTTTCCTATAATAAATATCCCGTATTAGCTACACATGAGATCATTGTCATATCTCTTGTGCATTCACAGTTGCTAAACAATGATTTAGCCAGGCTTTGTTAAATTCATCAGAATTATGTGGGAAAAGAATGAAGTTAAATTTGGGGATTGAAAGGGAAACAATCAGGAATCAAAGAACTGCTAACCTTTCTAGCAAAAAAAAAAAGGAGGTTTCCTGCAGGCTACCTCTTCTGGCTTTCTTAAATTTTGAAGTTTAAGAACTAAAGTCATCTGGCCATTGGTGAGTGTTTGATACTTGCTACTCGCAACCTTGTCTTTTTTTGGGATGGTCCTTGTTTCTAAAACCAGTCATCCTGAGGTACTGAGAACAGAGAGGATGGTGTATGAAAACATTGACAAATGGCAGCAGGGCACTGGGTTGCTTTTGTTTTGTGAGTTTTCTGTTCCACTTCCTGCCCTTACTTTACAAAGTTCTATCACAGATTAGCTATTTCATTTTTATTATCTCATAGGCCCCCTTACCTTCTTAGGTTTTCATGAAATAAAACAGAAAAGTTTAGTAAAGAAAGTTGAAGTGAAACTGAAAATTGTCTGTGTACCCTCTGTATAACTGGGTTGGTGAGTATTTCAATCTGACAACGCGTACGTCTAACATCTCAACAGTCCATCATTGTCTTCAGAAGAATATTTATTTAACAGAGCTAACTGATCACATCTGTGAGATTTGAATGAAGATCTGAATAGGTCATATTGCATAGTGATATGCAATTAGAAGTTATATCTATTACCCATGATTTATGTCCTCTTTACTTATTTATAAGCTATGAGAATCTTAGGATATTTTAATGATCCATTATTTCCAACTGCAGAAAAACCTTTGAAAATATTAACTCAGTTACTGTCTAAGCAGATTGGAAACCAATGAAAATGCAAATTTCACCAACTTTCTCTAGAAAAGGCATGCAACTTTGCACACTGCCTAGAAATTCTCAGCAGTCTTCAAAATTCACTTTAGCTATTGGCCCTCTTCCAATAAGTTCACTCTTTTTCTATTCGAATTTTCAACAAATGTGTTATTCACCTGTGGAGCTTTTTTGTTATTTCCATTGATCCCTTTAGAAAGGTTCATGTCAGTGTAGTGTTTATACTGTGGGTATTATCACCAGCTTTCCATGTGAAAAGGATTAAAAGGCTCTTTGCTCTGCCCTTGAAGGTTAAACTCACTGAACAGAATTCTCACCATCGCCTAACAGAGTAATTTCTGTGATTTCTGTGCTGTCTGTCAAAGCCTTAATGAATTCAGATACACAGCTCATAAAATTAGAAAATAAATTAATAAGTGGCTTCTGTGGAACCATGTGCATTTTTCCATGGTCCGATTATTTAATGCTGAAGGGAGAGACAAGATTCTTCTTCGGTGGGAGTTGCTTTTAGGATTCTCCGAGATCACCATTGTTCCCAAACTGATTCATTGTTGATTTTGGTCAGGAGAATTTGTTCCCCTCTTCTCTCCACAACAGACGTTAACAGTTATATTTTACACCATAGTTTTCTAGTTTCTCCTTCATTGGCAGAGGGATCATGTGACATTTTTAAATTTAGTGGTTTTTTTGTTATTTTTTTCTATTTGTAACATGAGCATTATGTGTGATGTGTATCTGTCTGTACATCAGTGAGGTATTTGTAGCATTGTTTGTGAGGCAACAGAAAACCCTTTCCTGGAAAGAGTTGACCAGAAGGGTCTTGTGTAGATGACTCTTCCAATAAAGGTCCCATTCTATGTCCCTGCTGCTCATGGAAGGTAACCCTGTCCCTGTGCATCTTTCTGATGGTCGTGCTCCAGGGGCAACAGAGATGGCTCAGGGAGAATGTCTGGAAGTCGACAGAGCAGTTCCGAGAGTGAACTCAAGTGGTCCGACCACCAAAGAGCCTGGAGCAGCACGGACTCTGACAGCTCCAACCGCAATCTCAAGCCCGCCATGACCAAGACAGCGAGTTTCGGGGGCATCACGGTGCTGACCAGGGGTGACAGCACATCCAGTACCAGGAGTACCGGGAAGCTGTCCAAAACAGGTAGTTAATACTGAAGGGGGTTAAGTCCTGTGGTATTTTCTGAATTCTACCCAAGCTGTAAGGTCATTATTCCCTCTGACTTCCAGTTAACTAATAATATTAATTACAGGTATAGACAGAGGTATAGATAGAGGTCAGAAGGTGCAGTTTAAATACCAATACTGCTTCTTGCTAGCTGTGTGCGTAGGTCCAATTATTAACCTCTCTAATCTCTAGTTTATTCATCTATAAAATATAGGTGATAATGGACTATGACTCTAAATCTCCTCAGTCGACTACTGTAAGTTTAACTTCAATTATTTATATAAGAACGGTTACCAAGGCACATGACAAATATTTTACAAAGTTTAGGTTTTTGGTTTGTTTTGTTTTTTAATTTAATACTCTGATTTATTCCTTAAAACCACACTGTAAGATAATTATGACATTAGTAGTTTCCATCCCTGCTTTGGCATACTGTTAGTATGATCCCAGGGAAGTGAGTTCATCTATTTGTGTCTCAGTTTCCTCACCTGAGAAATGGGAATAATAATAGCACCTATCTTGATAGGTAATTAAGACCAAGAGTTAATATACACAAAATAATTCAAACAATGCCTGGCAAGTTATTAGCCCTCAACGAACACTAGTTCTTGTTTACTTTTATTATTGCCATTTAATATTTTCATCCCTCCTTTGCAGATAAGAAAAGTGAGCCTCAAAAGACTCATAGTTTCTAAGTAGTCAAATTCCAGCATCGGTTTTTTTTTCCTATTTTTTTTTCCTTCTAAGTGAATAGTGGTCTTCTGAGGTAGGTAGGTCAAGTTTGCACGGACAGACTTTGGGAGGTGCACAACAATGAGAGATGTAGGAGAACCGTTCACTTGAAGTAACTTTAAACAGACAGAAATATCAATACTGTGGATTTCATATTAGTCTTCAAAATACCCTTGATGGCCTGCCATTACTAACTCTTCTGTCTCCCAAGAGTCCCTCACTGTTGTTTTCAAATCATTTTCAAATGTTCATGATTCAAATACCTCATAAAATCCCAGGAAGGTGACAGATGACCATTCAAGTTCACTCCATGAGCTTAAATTTTTAGTTTAGCATGTACCATAATTGTTTGGGTTTGGTTTGGGTTTTGCTGCAGAAGTTCGGAGGCCCTGATTCTCAGATAGGGTGGGGGTGAGAGCTGTGATTCAGTGACAGGCTGTGGATGTCAGGATATACTGGTAGGACATCTATGGCTTGGGGTGGCTGGTGAGTAGAGGCAAAGGTCAGGAGGGGGATCATGAATGGACACCGCCAACCAGAGGTTAGACATGGGCTATCTATCCTAGACTGTGAATACTTTCCCAACCAAGAGTCACACTCTAGGGGGGACTCTGTGAAATATAGGCTCATTATGCTAATGGTTTAACATAATTATGTTGTTGACAAACACCTCCTGAGAAATTATCTCATATTTTCCCACCTAGGCAGGAAATGAATAGCATTTTGTCAGTCAGTACTTTATATATATATATCTTCCTTCTTATAAAGATCAGGTGGGCTCACACTGCCTTCTTTTATTTTAATTCACCAATTGGAGAATTCTTGATTTCTTCCTCTAATTAATTGCTCTTATATTCCACTATTGCATCAATTGAAGTCAAGAAAATCCACTGTGGTGCACTTAAGCTCTTGTAAACTAAGGAAGGTTAAATAGTTTTAAATCTCCTTAAAAGTAAAAAACCAAGTACCTTAAATGGCTTACTTAAAAATTCCAACACGCCAAAAGAGCTCTTATGATTTTTAAATTAGTCGTCATTCCCCAATCACTTCCAAAGCAAAGCTTTTTGGAAACATTTAAAACACTTTCAGAATGCTAAAATGGCATTTTCTTTGAAGAATGATTAGAAACTGTAAGTGCTTCAGACTTTTTGTTTCTTTTAATCTAAGTGTCTCCATTTGAAAGCTTGTCAAGGTGCAGAACTGGAAAGAAAAAAAAATTAAAGGAGATCAAGCTAGGATGTCAAAACAAACACAATTTCCCAAGATGGTTTTATGAAGCAAAGCTGTCAGTTTTGCTGTCATAAGAGCTTCCGAACAGCGCAAAGTTTCCATTTTTTTACCTCCTTTTTCACAGTGGAATTGCAAACTTTCTTTTGACCTTTCAGAAACCAAGTCTGGAGTTGTGACATTTAAGCTACTCTTCTTCTCCTCTAATTACATAGGTTCGAGCTTTAAATAGATAATAACGAGACTTTTTTTAGTTGGGAAACATGTTTGCCTGTATTTCGGAAAAAGCATATTATTGAAGTCTGAACGCGCAAGCACATTCTCTGGGGGCCTGGGCTGCCTTTCCCCTGTTTTATCCCCCACACTGGGCCCAGTAATGGTCACCTAACTGATAGATGTCCAGCACACACCTCTGGAGGTAAATGATGCCATTACATCATTACATCCTCCTTGTGAAAGAACTGGAATGGGTGGGGTTTGTGCTGCAAACTCCGCTGTTTCTGATAGTGGCGCTGTGGTTGAAAAATAAGAGTATGACATCTATTTTGGTCCACCCTGGCCAAACTCCACTGTTTTACTATCACTGCTCCCTCTCGATCTGCAGAGCAGGGATTCTCAACTTTAGCTGCATGAGCATCACATGAAGCATTTCTTAAAGCACAGATTGCTTGTTATGAAAGCATGCTTTGAAGACAACTGCTTTAGAGAAATAAGACATCTTTCTGTTTTGTTTTAGTAAGTTTACCTGTCCTGCTATTTTGTTTTCTGGATGCAAGGGGTTTTTTTTTTTTTTTTAGCTGAGCCATCCTGCCACCTGTTGGCAGCTCAGCGGCTGCTCAGCTCGGGCTGACTCGAACCGCAGTTGCTCAGAGCTCAAACTCTTGAGCGAGCTCTTAACCAACTGAGCCACTCAGCCGGCCCCAGGGTATTCTTGTTGTTACTTTTCTTGTCTACACTTTAGAGTATTTTTGGAACCAAACGCAAGATATCTCATCTTGCTGCCACTTCCTCTTCTTCATGTTTCTTTTCATCACTACAGCAATGCACTCTGGATATTCTCTTCTTCCTTGTAATTTCAGATCTTTATGTTATTCTGCTTAACTCTGACTCCTGGATCTGGAAACATTTTCTTGAATTCAGAAAAAAGCAAAAATAAAAACAAAAAAACTTATGCTTCAGGGTCCTTATACAAGAAAAATTGCATTGGGTGAGTTAAACAGGCAAGGAAGATCTTATTCATAACTATTGCAATTGGAGTCAAACCTATTATAATAGGGGAGAGAGCTTCAACTCAACCCTGCTGAAACGAAAGGTAGGGAAGTTTTTAAGTGAGCTGTGGTCAAGTACTGGAGGACGTTAGAGATGGGATTGGTCAGTTTGATTAAACCATCTGTGTTTGCTAACTGGTGTTTACCAAAGTCAGGCTCTTACGCTACCACAGAAACTGGCAGATACGGGCACTATTTCTTGATGATTACATTTCAAAAGGTTAGCTCCCAAGTCCTGAAGAAAGACAGTCCTGGGTTGTAAACCTGATAAAGTGCTGAGAGAAGATTTACATCTTAAGGGAGCAGAAAAGTTTCCAAAAAGGGAGATAAAGGGCCTATGTCAGGAAGAAATTTGTCTGAAGTCTAGCTGAGCTGAGGGGAACTCAAAGGTCCCCATCTCCATCATCACTCAGCGTTTAGGCTGGTGGCTTATATTTTACAAAAGTGGATATTGAGGTCTAAGGAAGGAGTCATTTCCCGAAGAAAACACAGCTCATAATTGTCACAACTAGAACCCAAACTCAGGCTGCTTCCTCCCTGGAGAGTGACTGCCCCTCCTCCCCGCCCCCCATCCAAGGGGATCTGCCCATGCCCTCCCCCTTCTGCCCTGTCTCCTTCCCAGGCTTTCGTTTAACTTTGTCTTATGATCTCTTTTCCAATCTTTTCACATTTTCCCCTTTTCCTTTTTCTTGTCCCTCTCTTGAGTGTTCGCCTGAGTCTGTCATCCAGCCACCCTGATGTCTTCTCTCTACACCTCCCACCAGCTGCCCCTTAGGATCCAGCTTCAACTTCTGAGCATGCCATTGAGAGTAGCATTGAATTCCTATGCAGTATCTCCTAGAACTGGGCACAAACCTGTTCAGGGCCCTGGGCCCTACCGGGTTCTCGCTTCAATGACTCTAGAGAAAATATAGGACCTGCTGGCTTAGAGCGTGTCCATGGATTTGTGTTGCTCAGTTTGACCTCAGACTCCATCCACTAGGTACGCTTCAGAAATTTACACTTGAGTGTGCTGTGAAAATTAGATTAGATAGTTCATGTGAAGTGACTAGCACAGTGACAATAGTCAATATTTGCTGTTGCTATCATGAAATCCCTGAAAAAAGGAAACCAAAAACATGTTAACTCTCAGCATCCAAACTAGTCAAGTTCTCAAATATCAATTTTATTTACTTTTTATTTTTATTTATTTATTTATTTTAAGATTTTTCTTTTATTGGAGAATTGGGAGAAGGAGAACAGACAAGTTGCTGTCCTTTTGTTCTTCAGTCTAGGTGTGGAGGACGTTGCTTCACTGACCCAAGTTGGCACCATCATTGAGCTCTTCCCGAGCGAGGCAGATCAGTCACCAGCTTCTGGACGGCCACTCACCGCATCCCAGCTCCAGGTTGAGCTGTTGTTCAGCATCTTAGCTGTAGAGGGCAGTGTCACTGGCCCTCATATGTGGCATCTGAACCGGGGCCCTCTGGCGTCCCAAGCCAGCTCTTAACCAATGCGCCACTCAGCTGGCCCATCAATTTTATTTTTTAAAAGAATATTTAAACACTTCCTGTCCCATGCCTTTTATCACCATTGTTAGCATCTATTTTTGATCAAGAATTTCAGGAATGCTGGCTGTGTGTTGAATGTCACTTTTCCTGATTCTGGGTTCTTGGTGTTTACAAGCTGATCAAAGCTGGTGATAAATCAGTCAGATAGGCCTGTTCCTGAACCTGGTGGCATGGTGACTGCTGAGTCACCCCTCCATGGAGGTTTGACTTTGTCTCCATCCTTGCAAGCATTGAGAGTTTAAACTAAATTGACTTTTCCTTCTTTTAGCCTGTCTGATCAAATCATTTGCATTGTATTTACCTTGTCTCCTTATCGTTCTTATTGAAGCAGCAGCTTTTCCCCAGCTGATAGAAGAGACGTTGTGAGTCAAGGATTAATGGCCACCTTCTGAAAGCCAAAATGAAGTCACTCTTTGGGTTTGATTGTGGCACATCAGCCTGTGTGCATCGATCCCCACTCCCAACACACACACCCATGCCTGCCCTAGCTCACACCTCAAATCAGAGTTAGGATGTACCTCACTGGACCCAACTCTTACACTGTCTGACCCCTCATCCTGGAGATGGGTGTAGTCACTTGTGTATGACCTTAAATATCTGGGAGCAGGAAGTTTTATTATTACCGTTGTTGCTGTTGTTGTTGACTCTGTACTAGTGTCAAACTTGGACTGTAACATCAAATCGCCTGTGGGACATCCACAAACAAACTCTAGTTTGCATTGGGGCTGTAACTTCAAGGTCATAATGTCAGCGATGCAGTCTTAGGATTACTCTTAGCATTTTCAAATTTATTTTTCTCCCCATAGGTTATTCAGAAGCCCATCAGTATTTTAAACTAGGTAGATAGAGCATCCTCAATTGACCTTAAACTTTATCATTATTAATAATCAAGCCATGGAAAAAGCAGAAAAGATTCTCAACTGGGAATGCTTGTGGCAGCCCGTGGTATATGCATATGCATGCTTTCAGGAGGCAGTTGGGTCACGGTGAAATCTAGATTAGTCTGCCAAGATCAAATCCTAGCTCTGTCATTGTCTAGCTATGTGAGTTGACTTGAGTTATCTAAATAGTCTATGCTTCAATTTCCCCATCTGTAGAGGCAGTAACAGTACTTATTATTAGTGTTTATCCAAGTGCTTACACATACTAAATGCTTAAGAAATATCACTGCCTTCTCCACTGTATCACTCTCCAGTGACCCCTCTTCTCTGTAATTGAGTGTTGTATTCCTATTACTTATTTTAAAAGACTTCCAATTTAACTGAAGGGCACCTTTTAGAATCTTGAAAACAATGTTAACTATTCCTTATATATATTAACCTACAATGACACAAAGAATGCATGTTTAATGACATAAAACAAGAGTCGTGGGCTAATGTTTTAAAATTCCCTGCACTACATTCTTGCAACCTATGATATCATCCACATCATCTGTTATTTTGAATTCATAGATACAGAAGTTTTGCTTGGTGTGTTTTCTCTCCAATGCTTGGGTTCATATTCGGTGCCCGCAACAGCCATGGTCAAGGTTGCCGGAGCTGCTTGGCTCTGGTTACAAGCATCTAGTGCCTAATGAACATAGACTGTAGCCGGTGATTCTTTGTCCACAGTAGAGGGAGAGGGAGATGGTTAGGGCTAGATTCCACGTTGGGGGCTTCTGCACACTGATCCTGTTACCTACATGTTTGAGAAATCCACAGTCCACAAACATCTCCCTGACTTGACACTTCTGTGTCACCTTGAGGATGCTCAATCATTGCCATGAAGGTCAAACCCTCCTTGGTCCACCTCTTGGCTAATTAATAAGGCTTCTGTGAATATGTGAAATAGTGCAGAGCCTAAGCACTCCCAATAGGAATAATCCAATTCTTCTATTCTCACATGGGGGAAGAGATTATTTCCAACTATGCACCTTCAAACTGAGCATGAGGGATGGTGAAGAACCAGAACTTTAGAACCATCTGTGTGATCGGCACCTCCCGGGACTCCTCCTTACACTGTAACCTCCTTAACTTCCATCCTAGTCATTTTATTTTCACGACTCCAGCTCGGTCACACATTTCCATAGCATTCATTACTCAGGGTGATGGGAGTTTTCAGGCACTGCATTCAGGATGCCATTTACCCATTCATCACCCCAGGGGCATGTGAGAAGGCCAAAAGAAAATACTCATTCTTAATCTCTCTTCTAGGAGATTGACACATCAGAAAAATATTTCAATAAAATGTGAGCCCAAAATGTGGGAGGGGCATGAGTTAGTCTCCTCCCACAGCACTCACCTTACACTCTTTCATCATGATGGGAGTATTTAGAACCAGAGCGCTTGAGTGATGTGTCGGTTTGTGTCTCTGGTAGGTTCTGAGTCGTCCAGCAGTGCGGGGTCCTCAGGATCACTGTCCCGCACCCATCCCCCTCTCCAGAATGCACCCCTGGTCTCAGGCGTGGCAGCCAGCTCTCCGGGCTGTGTGCCCTATCCGGAGAGTGGAATGGGGGGCCAGGTTGGTGCCGGCAATACGAGCTACATCCTCCTTCCCCTTGAAGCTGCAACAGGCATCCCGCCCGGAAGCATCCTTCTTAATCCACACACAGGTTAGTATATTTCCTCTGCCTTGGCAGGGCCACGAGACCAGATATTTGTTCTTGTATTCGATCTTAGGAATTTACTAGAGAGTTTTCTGAAAATTCCTGAACAGGAGAGCTTGGTGCATGAACTGCCGTGAAAGGTCTTGGTTTAGGAAGAGCAGATCTATAGCTATAATCTATATCTCCATATTGGTATCAGTACTGTTATAGATATATAGTCATAGATACTTCCCAGAAATAGCTACTTTCCTCTCTGTCATCTCTTCACTGAGCACGGTGTGTTTCATGTATTCCCAGGAACTTAGATCAGAGATTGTTGAGTGATGAACTGGGATATACTAAGTAAAACTTTGTGTTTCTCAGAATAAATCCATGGATAGCCTGTTAGGATGTCAAAAGTGTTTTTGCATCCATGATATTTCAGGAACTTGAGATTTTAATGGACACACAGTGATCAGTAACTATGGAAGTTGCTTTCTAACCTTGCGACTTCACCGAACTTGTACTGGAGATTAAGGATTACCAGTGGCGAAGAGGCTACAGAGAGCAAAGTCTTATGTATTTTGGAGATTATAAGCCTAGACTGGTTTTGGTGGGGTTTGGAAAATTGGTAACTTCATGGTGATAGCTTCTTCCATGATGAATGGCCATTGGTTCTTTATTTTTTAATTTCTCTAGTGGTCAGTTAACTTCCATGCTGATTCCAAAGGCCCCAGAACATTGAGAGAATAGACTGATGAATATCTGCTTCATGGGGGAAACTTCTCAATGTGATGAGGGAGGCAATGTTCCTTGTCTCCAAAGCCATGTGGCAATATCTGCAGACATTTTCATTGTCATGACCTATAGAGGAGGGGGCTGCTACTGGCACCTAAAAAGGTGGAGGCCAGATGCTACTAAACATCCTACAATGCACAGGACAGCCCCTTACAACAGAGGATTCTCCAGCCCAAAATGTCAGCAGTGCAGTGGTTGAAAAACCTTGGATTGGAAGTTTTGGCCGGACTAAGTGACTTCCTTAGAAGCCTTTATAAGTGATTGGAAAGAAAAAATTGAACTGTCTCAAAATATATCTGAGGTTTGCTTTAGATTATTGCAGAGTATTTCTTTGATTAGCTAAACTTGAAAATGCAAAACCGGGTGTGAATCTCATAAAACTCTGACTCAATCTTCTCACATATATAGTGCTACTAGTAATTAGGAAACCCAGAGAAACATGAGAATGATAGTAAAATAGTTACTTGAATAATTGCCACATTTTCATGAAAACATATGGCACATTCTCAAGGCATGGTGTTTGATTGAGACGTTTTGAAAATGCCATCAGCTACAGGGAAAAGAAGGCATAATCATTTTATTGAAAACCATTTGAAAGCTTTCTGATTAGATACTTCTAAGGAGAATATTAGATTGCTTTTATTTTATTTGGATCATTGTAAGCTCTATAAAGGAAATTAAAAGAAACCCAGAATCATATTCATTACTCTGGGCACTGATCGCAGTATGATATGACTCTGCTGGCTTAAATTCTTTCACTTTTAATTGAGATGGAGGGCTTGCAGACAAAAACACACACTAAGCATTAGTTATGAATAGTTTGTTTTAAGCAGAATTACAACGTGTTTCAAAAAGGCTCAACAGAGTCTTTTTAGGGTATAATGCAAGAATATTATTTGTAATGATAGTGTGGCTGTGCACGTGTGTGTGTATATTATTATCTGTAATCTTGTTTACAGAAAAAGAAATAAAGCGCTGTCTGGTGCCAAGTCCCAATTCTTATTCAATGGATGGAGTGGTTTAGAGCTGTTATCAAAATATTTCCTTTGGAAAAGGATTCTAACTAAGGAACAGGATCTAATAACACTGTTGAACAGCTTCACCATATGTACTTCTCTGATCTGACAAATGCTAGACATTAAAATAGCCCTAGTCCAAAAGAAAAATGCATTAATATGTTGTATGCCATGGTTGAGTGGTGAGATGTAAGGTGACTCTGATGGTTCTTCTTTTACAGAACGTGTTTTGGCTTTTTTTTTTTTTGTAAATTGAAAATATGCATATGCATGTGTGTATATATGTATGTGTGTATATGTGTATGTGTCTGTGGTGAGTATATGTGCATGTATATCTGTCTATCTACTATCTATCTATCTATCTAGTCTCTTAAGCTGGAGATTTCCCTCCTTAGGCTGGAACTTATCTTTCTCTGTCATTGCTGTGAACTGAAATCCATACTTCTCATCCTCTGACAGATACATGGTAGAAAGTCTTTGGTGTTAGAACCAAGAGCATTGAGTACTTTGCTTCTTGTGTGAATTTTCCTTGTGTTTATTTTCTTTTTTTACCAGCATATGTATAAGCTCCTTGTAGGGAGGGGTCTTACTTGGCTATTTTTATTTTTATTTCCTTAGAGTGGATAACGAAGTAGTCTTAGAGACTGTGCTCAATATTAAATATTATCAAAATATTATCTACTACCTATTGCATATGTTGATCGGCATGAGGGGCAGTTTTTCATCTAATGTCTTATATTTGAGAATGTGGCTCATGGATAATGTGAGTGATAAAATGTAATATTTGTCTTAAGCAGTAATAAGACAAGCAATGATTTGAAAATACTAAGGTGCCTACCAGTCCTGTCTACTAAATGAAACACAAACGATACTTCCTTTATCAGCACAATAGACTTGGCTCTTACTATGTACTAAATATTTGGCTCTCTGAAACCAACCCCGCTCACAAATATTCTTGCAGTTCCCCAAGCACAGCCACGACTTTTTGCCTGGCCTTGGACTTGGCTCTCAATGGTCTATTTCTAACTCAGGACCTCTGGCCTGTTCTTCCTTTGCTTTTCAGACATTTGGATGAGTGAGTCGCTGCAGAGGCTCTTTTTCAAAGCTATCCCTCTGTAACATCTTCGTCCTTGCAGGGCAAACCTGGGTTTGACTCTTGAGTTTGATCTTCCTCCAGCTGTCTTGGGCTCAACCTCCTTTTATAAATTTTTAGCAGAGAGATCATCTTTGTTTGGCTCTTTTCTTTTAACTCAGTGCTATCCAGAGACGCCAACAGCCTTTGGCATCCCTCAAGTACTTGTTGTTGCCTGGATGTGTTGTTATTCTGTTTTGCTTTGCCTTCATCTGGTACAAATGCATGAGTCTATGAAGTAAGGGTATGCCATCTGCAGGGACTTCACTTTGGGTAGCCTTGTAGGGCTGGTCTCTTTCAAATGTCCCTGATGGGCTTCCATGACCCTATTTTTTTTGTTTTTCATGAGACTTCTAGCATTTATTTATCCAAACTGTGTCCACCTTTTTCTTAATTGCACCATGAAGTTTTTATGTGCTATCTATAAAACATATCGTTACAAGATCTGAATTAATCCTTGCCTATCCATGAACAATAACTTCCTTGTAATTTGGTTGATCGCCTTCTAAAAGCTAAGAAAGGAAAATCTCTTTTTCTCACCCTTCTCTTTCTTTTAACATAAATGTCCTTTGCAGGTACATGGCAGAAATGCTTTGGTTGTTAGGAACCAAGAGCATGTGATGACTTTGCTTCTTGTGTCAACTGCCCATGGGTTCATTGGCATGTTACCAGCACGTTTATAAGCTCTTTCTAGGAAGAGGTCATACTTAGTTGTGTTTTTGTTCTTGTTTTGCATCCTGGAATGGGTAACAAAGTCTTAGTCACTGCGCAGGTGATCAGTAATTCTATGCTAGTAAAATAAAATCTCCTGCACATTACACATGTGGAAGGGGAAGGTTTTCACCTAATGTCATGTATTTGAGAGGACTGAGCTCACTGCACTAAATTCTTCTGTCCTGGCTGAGCTCACAGCACCCTGGCTTACTTCTATCTTTACACCCTTTTCACCCATGCCAACACGCATGCCAGGGCATGCTGGGTACACTAGTGTATTTCCTGACATGAAAGCCTGCTCTAGGCTGAATAGTCCTGGGGCAGATAGTTGTTCTTTCCCCTTTGGTCTTTAGAAACTGTCATTCAAACGAATTGCTTGTATTCAGTGGTACTTGCATCTGGATTTGTTGTAAATGGTCGAATATTGAGAGGTGATCATTGCCTGATCTGAAAACCAGTAGTCACCCATTCTTGCTCTCTTAGGAAGTTGTTTTTGGGCTCTTTCCATCTTATTTCTTTCATTTTCCTGTGTTATTTTTACCTCTCCTTGGTGAGCATAAAATCAAACTTGTCAGAAGAACCCGCCATCTACCCCTCCCTAAGTAAATTCTTAGTACTTTACATATGCAATTATTTAGAGACATTTCTTTCTTCTGCTCCACAGCATATTAATATTTCAAACAGGAAATCTAAAATTTATCACAAAGTACATCTGAATATTGTGTGATTATCTTTTTTCATCCTAATTATGGTCATTTTTGTCACATTCCCTGGGGTAAATTGAAAGTCATGTGGAATATAGTAGACTCTTGCTTTTAGCTTTCCATCTTTGTGTGTATATTTGTGTAAGTACAGAGGAACACCGATTTTCAAGTGATTTCATATAATGTTGCCTTAAAGATTTTTTTTTAATGTTAGGTACCTAAAAGCTTTATCTTTTAAAGATACAAATGAAGGTGGGGTGGGCGGGGGTGGGGGGAGCAATTAAGGATTAGAACACTATATGGGCTGATAGATTTTTGAAAATTGAACTGTTTTTCCCTCCTTTCCCAAGTTGCTGGTTTGGGGAGGAAAAATGAATTGCAGATTTTAAATACAAAAGAATTGATATTTACAAAAAGGAAAAAGATGTAAAATGTTATTAATTGACAGTAATAGGAAAACAAGTGTCTGTGAAGAATGTTAGAAAAAAAATACCACTAAATTTAGTCATCGTTCTGTGACCATCATTCTGGCACATTTGCTTTTGCATCACAGCACATTGTGATTGGTTATGAAACTGTTATCAGAGCTCCCTTAGTTCTGGCAGGTATGTTTATGAACACGCAGCATCGAAGGTTTCTTGTCGCATCCCCACAATTACAGTTTGGCTGAACATTTCTGGTACTCATGAGGAATGCTAAGCTCCCATTACAGTTCCCAACGGAGCTGAGGTCAAGTCCATGGCTCTTTACCTGTGACCATTTTGTTTGGCTTCACTATAACCTCAGCATTTGCCTCCCCGACCCATTCCAATTTACTGTCTTAATGTCATTTATAAAGTGCACAGGCGAAGTGCGTGCTCTACACACATCTGCCGTGTAGCCTTGGTAAATATTTACCTACGTGAACACCTGAGTAAACATCACCCAGAGTAGGACAGAGAACATGTCTCCTAGCAGTTTCCCTCATGCCCCTTCGAGGTACCACTATTCTGACTTCTATTCCATAGGTCAGTGCGGCCCAGTCTTGAATGTAGTAGGAGTTGAATGATGCAGGACCACCCTCTTGGGACTGGTTTCTTTCGGGTAGCGTACATGAGCTAATTAGCTTAGCTCCCATTTTATAACTGCCTGTTCTTCTTGTGGAACAACATACGGTTTGTTTTCACTAGAATACTGTTTCCTTTTGGATCAGATTTTACATTTTCCCTCTCTGTCCTGTTCGTTTTTGTTGCTAATTTGCCTCACATTACTGGTGCTCTTCTGTTGTTCTTCATATACGTTATAAAAGAATAAGGTTGATTTCCTTGCCCAAGACATTCTGTTTACCATGGGTAAGAGTGCAAATGTAAGCCCTGCATACTGAACACTATAAGGACAGGCCCTAGAATATGTGCTTAGGAAGAACTCAGCCTGCTGGCTCTGCCATCTCCTTGAAGCCAAGAGGGAGAAGGGCCTCCTCTGAGACACCAACCCCATTCTGGGAGTCCTCCCCCTGCAGGCATTTTGCTCAGGTTCCTAGAGAATGTTTCCATGGCTTCCATGTGTGGACACACATTCCTATTTGTCCCTTCCCCATAGGATGTGGGGGTTATAGAAGAGGGGAGAAAGAACTCACAAACCGTCCTACGAACATTTTGCCAATCCATTACTCCATGTTCTGATCCTGCTCATTCTTTATCTGCCAATCCTGGCTGCAACTCCACCTGGACACACGGCCCCCACCTCTCCTGACTTATCCTGCACTGATTAACGATTTTCAGGGATGACTGGATGTTTTTCACGGCACCTCCTTGTAGCAGGTACCCATTATGCACGCTTGGATGATTCATTTCCATTGTTTGGTGTCATGGGAAGTGAATGGACTTCGGAGTCATGTTGACCAGGGTCCTTTCCTGGTTCTCTCACTTACTGTATTTTGTGTTTCTGCACAAGTTGCTTGGTCCTTCTGAGACCTAATGTTCCTGTCTCCAAGGTGGGGTGAGGTTGCATAGCTGTAGGTTGTTGGAAGAGCTAAGATCATGCATGCCAGGTGCTTGTCACTGTGCCTGCCACATTGGAAGGTGGCCTGGCCTCTCCTGGACTTTCTCTTTCCTCCCCCTATTCTCTCTTTCATTTGGGGCCCAGACCCTCCTCCTTGCAGCCCCTGATTCCTGTAACCTTTCCGGTGGGTCTTCGTTTCCTCTTCTGAAGCACAGGGAGGTGACACCTTCCTCACAGAGCCATGATGAGGCTCCAGTAATACTATTTTGTAAACTGCAAAATACTCCCCAAATAGTAGAAATTATAATAGTGCACTCTGCCATTATTTCAAAAGGCAAAATAATGTATTTTGCTTCATCATTATAAGATGATCCTGTGATAAGTTTATTATGCATCACCTTTAAAATCCAAACCCCCCTGTAGTCCCGATTGTGTCTCTTCAGAGAAGTATGAGTGAATGGATGTGATATGTCCCGTTGTACAAATATTTGTGGACATGATAATGATACTGAGCTGGGGACAAGGCTAGGAGAAGCAAAACAAGTGTATTGATAAACAACGTGTATCCAAATGTAGCTGGAATTGCATAAAAGGAAAGCAGCCCCCTCTCGGGGTACGTTATCTCGCTGATGGCTGTGAGGTACAGGGCAGCAAAACACAAGGCTTCGTGAAAATTGCTTCTCCATGGGTTTTCTCCACTGGGTGCCACTGTACACAGATGCACTTAGCTTTGGCAAATCTCCCCGAGGTGGGAGATTTATTTGCTGCTTCTTAAATTGCTCTGGGTTGACACTGTTATCTGGCTTAGGCAGATGGGTCAAAACCAGGAAAGTTTTCACATGGGCGAAGGTTCTTGTGTCCTGGGTTTCCACCCTGCTGTGCCTCTACATTAGGTTGCTTTATATTATCTATCAGAGGAGTTCTTTCTGCCAAAGGAGAGGTTGAGAGGATCACCTGGACCAAGCTCTGATTCCATTGCAGGCCAGCCCTTTGTGAATCCCGATGGAACTCCTGCAATATACAACCCCCCCGCCAGTCAGCAGCCCCTGCGAGGCGCGATGGTGGGGCAGTCCCAGCAGCGGCCACAGCAGCAGCCCTCTCCTCAGCCACAGCAGCAAGTCCCGCCAACACAGCAGCAGATGGCAGGCCCTCTGGTCGCTCAGGTAAGAAGCTGGTTAGAGAGCAGAGAGGAGAAGTGCTCCGAGTCCTCAAGACAGCAGTACATGAGAAGAGGGGGTATTTTCCATCAGTGCCACCTCCGTCCACTCATAGAAATACAACCTGGCAGCCTAGAATCCTCGGTTCAGGTTGACAGGATTTCATCTGGAGCCTTAAGCTTAGATAGAGATGAGTGGCCGATCCAGTGACTTGTATGGTGAGAGCATGGTACTAGGGAAAATTAATGACAAGTTTTTCTTAGGTCTAGATGCTATTTTTCTGTATCAAGGAGCCGATCCTGGGAACTGAGCTCATATTCCTACCCAGGCCATTGGATCCACTTGCTCACCCAGTCCCAACACAGGCCACGTGCTCACGTGTGCCAAGAGTCGGCATCAGTGTTTATCAATGGGAAGAACAGAAATCAGTGCATTCCAGGGTGGCCCGGCTGTTCATACTCCCCTTCGAGAGATGTAGTGTTGCCCTCCTTTGCCTAAGGCGACACATGGAAGTGTCCACAGAAACCTGAAGTGTGCCAGATAGGTTGCTGGAGTGATCCTCGGTTTAAATATATATTATTTCCCTCACTTCTGAGACCTTGGGCAATATTTTAGACCCGGAGGATCTAACCAACAACAACCTGAAAAGTATCCCAGTACCTTCTTAAAGGAGTGGTCACTCTGAGCAAACAAGCCCCCGCCAGGGCTGGCAGGCTCTGGTCTGCAAGGCTTTGATGTTCTGGTGGTGGCTGGTCCCTCTCTCTGAAGTGCACTGAGCTACGAAGACCTGGAAGGGGTGGCGGGTGGTGTGCTTCAGACATGACAGCCTTCCTGTGGGATTTCAACCCCTAGTGCATCCCTCTCACCTGATCAGCTTTTCTTTCCTCCAGTCTGTCCAGGGGCTGCAGGCTTCCTCCCAGTCAGTGCAATACCCAGCAGTCTCTTTTCCTCCCCAGCATCTCCTGCCTGTGTCTGCAACGCAGCAGTTCCCCCTGGTACTGTATTACGTGTGTGTGACTTGAGAGTATAGTCATTAGCTTTACTGCCTTTCTGTGCAGGGCTGGCTGATGCTGGGTGGGTGCCTGGGGTGACCATGAGGGGTATGTGTGCGTGGATGTCTCATTCCAGAACATTGCAACCCATCTTCAAAATCATGGCTTTCTTTCTGTCATCTGTTCCATGTTTAGTGCTTCTGCCATCTGGTACCCTTTTATTTTTAAGAGTTTGCCAGCTAAGCAGAAATTGCATGCCCTCAGAATTAGAAGTCAGTAACACAGGAATACATGAACTTGGTGTTGAGATAGTAACCATCATCACCCCCACTGTCCTGATATAGGTGTTCTTCTCATGTCCCCTTCCCCCCATTTCCCCTTCATTTCCCCTCGATGTGTAAGTCCTTTTGGACACCAGTGAGCATTGCCCCTAAATCTCATGCCAGGCCAGTGAACAACACTGCCTAATATGGGACCCCCACCCAGCCCGTTGGTGGTGTCGGTCCTGACTCCACCTTTGCAGCAGTCATGGGTGATGATGCACACAAGTCCTTCTGCCTCTCCCAGAAGGCAGACCCTATGGTTACTGATGGAAGACCAGTTGACCTTTCGGGACAGAAAACCAAGCCCTCCTCATCTCAGCAACGTCCTGAAGAGCCCAGGCCCTTAGTGAAAAAAATAATAATTTGATTCCATTGAAAGAGGGAGATTTGGGTCAAATTGTTTGCCACCTCTGACCCTCGGGATGATGAAATCTGTTTCTCTTGTTATGTTCTCTTGTTCTGGATGGGGAATTCCTTTCTTTTGTTTTTTTCCAAAGTGTCCTCCCTGCCTCTCCCACAATGACAAGCATGTGGCCTGTGTCTGCCTCTGTGTGCCTCTCCCATTACTCTCGCTGATTTCCTCCTTGATTTCCGTGTCTTGCAGAGGGATGATGTGGCGACACAGTTCGGCCAGATGAACCTGAGCAGGCAGTCCTCAGGAGAGACTCCTGAGCCCCCACCTGGCCCTGTTTACCCGCCATCCCTCATGCCACAGCCAGCCCAACAGCCCAGCTATGTCATCGCCTCTACAAGCCAGCAGCTCCCCACCGGGGGGTTCTCAGGCTCTGGCCCTTCCATTTCCCAGCAAGTTCTCCAGGCCCCTCCCTCACCCCAGGGCTTCGTGCAACAGCCTCCACCTGCACAGGTAAGCATGCTTTTTCTCACACCTGTGGCCTGTAGCTGAGTTGTGGTACACTTTGACCTCTATATTTCCACGTAGAATAGTGTCAGGTCCGCCTGTCTTGCTCTTCTGGTCCATAGTGATATTCCACCCCCTGCAGGACCTGGTCTGTCCTATTCATCAGTTGTGCAAAAAGTAGGTGTCATGAAACTGACCCAACTGCCCGTGATACAGTGGAGGAACATCCCATTTTCCAGATTGCTGGTACAGGGGCCACATCAAAGCAGCCCCTCCCGGGTGATGTCCTGCTCACTGCATTGCCCAGGAAAGTGGAGAGCCTTGGAGAAGAGGACAGCCTGCTCCTGGGGGACTTTCCATGCTCTCTGGCTGCTGCTCTGGAAATTCATTCTTTCCCTTCTTATCGATTCCTAGCATTTTCTGGAGCTAAGTTGCTGCTCTAGGCAGGAGCGCCTCTATGACTATAAAGGAGGAAGCTAAGCCGACAGCCACTGTCCTTTGCTTTCCCTTGGGAGAAGCTGAGCTCACTCGTTCTCTCACAAGTAGCCATTAATCATATTTAATTGACTCGAGCATGTAAGACACCACAGATCACTGATTTTTACTGTCTTCCCAAAGACTGATTATGTGTTACTGTTCACCACCAAACATCTCTGGTGCTCTCCTGGGTATCCCTCGCAGAATATTGCAAGTGATTACTGTCAAGATGTAAAATGCACGGAGGCGTTCTCTGGTCCATTTTCAAGGCACACATATCCCAAGCAAATTCTATCCTAATTATGAAATATTGCATTGGATGAGCTGCTTAAAGTACAGTGTCACCTTCTTATCATTCGTTTCACTGCCTTAACATCTTGAGTAAATTATTTTCTTTTCAAGCCATGCGAAACCCTCCACCATTAAATAATTTTCACTCAGTTGTTCATTTTCTTTTGAGTGATTAATTAATAGTTCATCTTTAGCTGCCTTCTTGGTAATGTTTCTTCACTAGTAGTATTTAAGGAGATGTGAAAAATAATTGGAAGTTATAGGAGAAAGGTCTTCACTCATATATTAATTATTTTGCTAATGAATTAAATGTTTTAAGCTTAATTATTGGGAAAATTGTTTAGTTCTTTTAGCCTAAATAGCATCTAGCGTTCTTTTACCCATTTCTGCTGTCAAAGAGAAGAGTTGGCAGAATATTTCATTGAAGACTTTTTTCAAAAGTCCGTCTTTGAGGGCCGGCCGAGTGGCGCGATGGTTAAGAGCTGGCTTGGGATGCCAGAGGGCCCCGTTTCAGATCCCACATATGAGGGCCAGTGACACTGCCCTCTACAGCAAAGATGCTGAACAAGAGCTCAACCTGGAGCTGGGCTGCCATGAGTCGCTGGCAATGGTGTGGGCTGCAGCCCCTGTGGCAGTGGGTTGCCACGGGCTACCATGTGTAGCCAGCAGCCAGCATGAGTGGCCAGAAGCCACTGAGAGCTGCCATCCAGAAGCTGGCAACTAATCTGTCTTGCCCGGGGAGAGCGCAATGATGGTGCCAACTTGGACCAGTGAAGCAACATCCTCCACAACTAGATTGAAGAACAAAATGACAGCAACTTGCCTGTTCCCCTTCTCCCAATTCCCCAATTAAAAAAAAAAAAAGTCCGTCTTTGATGAAGGAATGTCAGTATTAATGGACTGCAGGAACAAAGACCACTCAGAAGCCCTGGTATGTCTGCAACAGAAATGCTTTCATTCCCTCTTCAATAGATTTAAAAATAGAAAGAGAGAGGGTTGGGGAAAGACAAAAACATATGTTTACAATTCATGATCAGTTTAGACATCCATGAATTTCTTTTTAAAAGAACCACACATTAAAGTATAAGATATAACCCATAGTGATTTTCAATTTAGTAAACGTTTTAAAACTTGATTACTCAGCTGTGGAACAATGAAAAGAACTTGTGACAGTCCGTGGGCACACACGGAAATATGTTAAACGTATGCAGAAAATGAACTATTTAATGCCCTTGGAAGTCAAGTTTGTCTAATTTGTCGTGTGTGCTTTCTGAATGCTCACTGAACGGTGAAGCAAGAAACACATGGACAAGGCAAGGAGGGATGTGAAGACAGGAAGTGAAAGAAGTGCTTTTTTTTTTAATAGATTTTTTTTCTCCCATTTCTTTCATTTCTTTATTTCCTCTCCTAATCCACTCACTTTTTTGATTCTCTGCATTTTAACATAGTTATTTGAAAATATGTGTTTCCTCCCTTTTGGGCTATTCTCACTCATTTGTCCCTTTCCTCCCTCCCTTCCAAGCTTTCATATTGATCTTTTAGAGATTCCTCTTAGCTCAGCCCACCTTCCTTCCTCTATGAGGAGGATGAGGAAGAGCCCAATGGCGTTTCCTATTTGCATAATATGCTCAGAAGCTGCAATTCCTGAGGTCTGGCTGATAATCCACCCGGAGATGCTGGGCAGAAGTGACCAAACCTCAGTCACATTTTGTCAAGGTATTAAAGAAGGTAGAACTGGGAGAAAAACAAGATTAAAACAAACAAACAAAACAAACAAAAAGTACTAAAAATGAGTCTCTCTCTCTCTCTCTCTCTCTCTCTCTCTCTCTCTCTCTCTCTCTCTCTCTCTCTTAACTAGAAATTGTACTTTTATCCAAACCATTAGTGCTCATCAGGAAATTTTTCAATTGTTTGAACCTTGTCCCTCAGCCCTGAAGGTATTCTCATGTTTCCTGATGAATATACGAGGAGAGGCCAGGGTTGGATAACACATTTAAGAGCTTACACTGAATCAAGAAACAATCTCTCCTAAAGGAACAAAATGCTGTTCTTCCTAAAAGTCCTACAAGTGTAATTCAGATAAATAAATTAGATAGTACTTGTTTTTTACTGTTAGTACTGGGAAACATCTGCTATAGAATGATAGTAATCTTTAATAGCATCACAGTTTGCTGGCGCATCACTAAAACTTATTATTACTCCAGAATCATTTTGGATTTTATTGTTATAAATTGCCTTACAATGAAAGGGAGAAATAGTAAGATCAAATCACTATAAACAATGCATATAATAAATTAGTTAATTGCCAGATACCAACCTGTGTTTGTTTCAGACTCATTCAGCTTTTTACCCTTGAAGATCCATATTGTCAAATAGTCAGAATTGTAATTCATCATTATTCCATGGGTTGCAACAGATCCACACAGGCCACGTTATCTGACTTGTTCCTGTTTATCCTAAGGCAGAAAACAGGCTACGTATGTTTCAGTAGGGAGATTGAAATAGAAGAGTGTTTTGTGTTTTTTTTGACATGAGCAAATCAGAAAATCAAATCGCCATAAAAATCACAGCTCTCACACAGGTGGCTCGTAGTTTTATTCTATGAATGCAATACTTGTAGGCTGTGTACTGGTGTGCCTGTTTACACTTTAAAGAAGATGATAGGAGAAAAGTCAGAGGTTAGCGATGAAGAATGATGAAGATTAGTGAGAGAATAGCCTTAATATAAGTGAGCTGAAGCAGGCAGGGAAGTCTCTCCAGATCAGGAGACATTTGATTTGAATCTTACCAGAAGTAATTAGAATATTTACAGCCATTCTCAGTCATCACACAGGAACAGGAAGTGACACAGACAATATTTTAAAGTATTTCCCTTTTTAGATTGAACATAAATATCTTGGATACTGCCTGTGTGCCAGTCGTTCTGCTTTGATAGACTTTACCATAAATTTCATAATTTTATTCTTTGCTTCTTTTAGGCAACAGATCAGCAGTTTTCATGTCTCACTTGTGTTTCCACTAGAAAAACTATTCAAGTTAGATACAATATTTAAAGCTACCATACTTATTTTGTTGTTGCTGATGACTGTTTCATTCACTCGTTTCATTTCAAAAACACAAAATTCAGTGTTTTAAAACAACCACCATTGTATTGCTCATGACTAGGTCAGCAATTTGAACAGGACTGGGCAACGATGGGTCGTCTCTGCCCCATGTTGTATTGGCGGGGACTGCCTGACTGGGGCTAGAACATCCAAGATGGCCTCTCACATGCCTGGAACGTTACTTAGCCTGTAGACTGGGGCTCCTCTGTTCTCCACATGGCCTCTTTCTCCAGCCAGACTCCCTGGACTTCTTTTCCTGGCGGCTGAGCTCTCCTCCTGCAATAGCAGATTAGGCTTGCAAGTCTCAGAAGTCACCATTCCTGTCTGCCTCCTGGCAATGGTCAAAGCCAGTCACAGAGCCAGCTCAGATTCAAAGGCCTGGAGAATAGATTTCACCTCTTCATGGGAGGCATAGCATGCACACACACATAGGCCTGGAGAAAGATTTTGGCGGATATGTTTGCAATCCACTGCAATCACATTAGGTGATAAGATGACAATATAAGTTTTTAAAAATTACTTAATGCAAGTTGTCACTCCCTGCTGTTTTTCCCTTTCTTCCGCAGATGCCCATATACTATTATCCATCGGGTCAGTACCCTACCTCAACCACGCAGCAGTACCGGCCCATGACCTCAGTTCAGTACAGCGCTCAGAGGGGTCAGCAGATGCCACAGACAGCACAGCACGCAGGTACTTGGAATCAGTCTCCCATTTTATACTCTAACCAAATTATCGTTGCATGTACATCTCTCAGCTGTCCTCTCTGGAGGAGTGTTCAAGCGTGACAATTTAAACCAGCTCGTTTCCCTTACCCAGGGAAGATCATGGAGCGTCTGATTAACTCTGTGTGGAAAGATAACCGGTAGAAGAAGGTGAAGCCCCCATCACTCCAGCATCCCAGCCATGCATGCTAAACATAGTCTCCGTGAATTATTTTCTGATCCTCTTAGTTTATTTGGAAGCAGAGAGCCAGCTATGCCCCTGTCTCCCTAGTTCCTACTTTTTTTCTTTTTCAACTGAAAGAGAATTATACCCCTGTCCCTAAGGCTCGGGGACCACATTAGGTTATTTCTAATACCCTCCTAAGAAGCCCTGTCTTTAGAAGAAGGCCTCTGACATTGCAGCCTGTGCCCCGGTGGAACTCTGACTCCATGGCTCACTTTCCCGAGGGCCACACGCCTCCGTCCCAGAGCTCGGCAGCCGCTGTGCAGTGGGAAGGGGGGCCGATGCACTGTACGAGAGTGAGTAGCAGGTCTCACAGTGAACCGGTCTCTTTCCCTACTGTGTCACACTCCTAATGGGATGCCGTTACCCAGAGAGCCACAGGAAACCAGCAGGGCTGAGGGACTGGTGCTAGGGCGAGGTTTCCGTCCTTCCTGCTGACCACCCTGCAGGGAGCGCTGTTAATTGGCATGCTGACGACCGCCAGACTGGGCGACCTTGCCTTCCTTCAGTAAGTAGGCCCTGGTCGGGCACGCTCTCCCACCGCTGCTCGTCAATGCTCTGTCATCGGTCATCTGATTTCTGCACTGAACCGATGTATGTGTATATAATATGTATGGATATAAGTGTGTCATGGATACAGAAGATGTACTAGTGGTATAAGCTACGACAAAAAGCACAACCTTTGCCACAGATGAATACCAATAACAGCCACCCTAAGAATGCTAATGCTGACACTGATAGCATTTTGTCCAGTTGGAAAAATAGTTACATTCCTCTGTATTGTGGATAGCTATGTGTTCTTTTCATTTCATGGCCTAAAGTCTGCGGGGGAAGAATTAGAGAAACGTTGGGGAGCCAACCAGACTTTGACTTGTATCAACCCTGTATTCTTTTGGGAAGGAATATAGTTTGACCTCTGAATTGACTTTACACCTTTACAGTAATAAGAACACAAAAGGGTTTCAAATTATTTGTTATTTTAACAGAAGCATTTGGTAATGTTTTCTCTGTTAGAAAATATTACTATCTCTATCATTTGGTGATCACTGTGCTATCAATTTAGATATATACTATAGTAATTAATGTGTTGTTTGCTTTTTGCACTCTTATTTTCTTTTGTTAATGTTTATCAAAGAATTAATTTATAGTCTTCTAGCTATTGGTCCAGAGGTGATAGCAACGTTTCCCTTTTGGCTTCCAATGCCTTTTAGAAGAAGAAAGATGCAGATATCTACTGATAATATATTTTTAAATTCAATTTCATGCCATTGTTTGACATATTTCTAAAGAGACATTTCAGTCTTGTGTTAGAGTCTAGTTTGTATTCAGGAATGTGGTTACAGACGTGCTGGAACCCACTAAACCTGTAAACTCTGGGTCTGTTTCGGGGGCTGAGCACATTGCATGAGTGTGTTAACTGGGCAGAAGGATTAGATTAGGAGCAAGCCTCAGGTTCCCTACTGTCTCCTGTCGACTAACTTCACTTATGAGTGTCAACACAAGGAAGCGTACATGTGACATTTTCTACTCTCTTAAAAATATCATGGGATAATTTAGGGGTGCAGAAACACCCCCTGTCCATCTCAGAGAGCACTAACAGGCCTCAACTACATTCCATGGAAGCCTGTGGCTTTGACTGGCCCCATGCTCCTGCCTCACCACGGAAATGCTACCCCCAAGAAGAGATAATGACACTGCAGTTAGAAGAATGCATTCTAAAGCAATGTCATGCTCAAAATAGAACCACGTGCTTCAGGTGTTAAGGAAGTGACTGGCCGCTAATGTGGTCTGTGGGGAGTGGGGAGATGAGAAAAGAGAAATGATACATGAACAGTATTTTCTCAAGCAGTAAACATCACTATGTACATGTGGACTGGGACTTTTGCGCTCCTAGTTTTTGGTGACCACTGGTGATATCAGGCCTAAAATCCAATGCAGTTTCCATGGCAGTATTGAATTTCCCGAATGTTTGGGAAGGCAGATGATGTCCCCTGACCTCCCTGAGAATCATCACCTCTGCTAATAAAATTCAGGTAACGCAGGTCATGCAACGTCTCTGTGACAATGCAATGAAGCTCCTGGTCTTACAGCTGGCAGGCATTTTGCCGGGTTTAGTGATACTAACTGGGACTTTTGAAAGGGACATGGTGAAATTATTTGTGGGAGCAACTGTTTGTCAATGGACTATCTCATAGAGGAGAGAACCTCTTTGGATAACTATAAAAGCCGTATAGCCTGGAGAGCCCTGAAAACAGGCCCTCTCTCAGATCACCTCTGGACCAGTGTTGACGTGGAACCACCCCACAGTGCTGCCTGGCCTCGTTCTGCCTCCTGTTTCCTGTAGTCTTGCATCCTGGACCTGACCCTCTCTCATCCTCTGCTGGTACTGACACCAGACTGTATCATAGTGAACTCAGCTATCACATGATTAAGCATTATAATGGGGCAAGATTATGTCAGCCATAGCCATCCAAAATTTTAATCCCAGTTTGCTTCTTGGCATTGTTCTTAATCTTTATTTAATTGCCATGGAAAAGTGTCTCTTTCTTCTCCATTCTTGGCAGCATTGAAGTCTCTGTGAATTACTGGATTTACTGGATCTTTCCTGGGTCTTAAAACTATACACAGTGGATTTTCAGAAAGTGAGTTGGATATTCTACAATTGATTAAATAGGACACTTGAGTTACACTGAGGCCCAGTAAAGGCCATAGCCTTTGATTTTGTGCTCTTGATCCTACCGATGGGTGATGAAGGTGCTGAGCAGGTGGCAGACGAAGCTTGTGCTGGTGGAGATTAGAAATAAAGGCCATTCATGTTAAGAAAGTTTGGAGAAATTCAATAGTAGATTTGCACAGTGGTATTTGAGTTTTGTAGCTACCTATATGAGGAAAATAAAAACCTTTAATATAGAAATGTCTCTAATGAAAAAAAATTGTTTACTGTCAATTTAACATTATTGGGTTCCCCCAACATTGGTGCAATTTTCTTTATAAAGCAATTGTTGATAACCCAAGACTACATAGAAAGGCAGTTAACAGGTTACAGCCGAAAAACTATGGTTTTCAAATTATTCTTGCTTTGAGAGACTTGAAAGTGAGAGAGTCTTACTTGAGAACAGATTTTTCTCAGTGGGCAGATATTGATACGAAGTGTGGATGAACAAACCATTCAGTCCTTAACGTTTAGGTTTATTTTAATAGTCAATTATCACATCACTTTTAGTTAATACCTATGTCACTATGGCTTTCCTCTTGATTACTACATCTTTAAGACCACAAAAATGTTAGCGATAATTATATCCACCATGAGTTCAAGGTCTCTTATGGACTAGTTGCTGTTAAGCATTTACAAACATTGCATTGTTTAATCCCCACCACAAATTTATAAGGAAAATACTAACTAGTAGGACTCCTGTTTTACAGGCAGGAAAACGGTTACTCAGAGAGGTGAAATAAGTTACTTTGGGTCCCAAGGGTGATCCAGTTGGGAGGAGCGGCCAGGTTTCATGTTTTTAAGCCTGAGTGTTAATTAACCATTTTATGGTAACGACATAAACACAGTGACTGGTTTTGCCTTTATTGGCTGGCATGGATAATCACATAGAAACTAGCATTTTGGAACTAAACCAATGTGCCCATGTTACAGAGGCAGATAACATTTAATAAATTTATTCAACTACATAAGTTGGCTTAATAGCAAAACACATCTGGAACCCTGGATTTTGCTTCCTGACCCACCATGGGCTTCCATGTTACTTTGCTGAGCGGGTCATCGATAAATGGCATGGAGCAGCTGAGATATGTACACACAGGTTACATAATGGAAAGGGATTAAAAAAAGAATTCCTGTTAGATGGCGTCTCCAACTCCAAATTCCCTTTTCAGTTTGACTTAAAAAGGAGTAGATGGCTCTTCATTCTTGGCTCTCCAAAATCTTGGACATGTCCTAAATTCAACGAAAATGAATTGGGAGGTACCCCCTCTGCTTGCATTTTTTGCATTTTTTGGAAGAAATTGTGTAAATTTGGTGCTTTTTTTTTTTAATGTTTGATAGCATTTTCCAGTGAAACCATCGGGGCCTGGAGATTTTCAGAAGCATTATTTTTTACTTTTTAAAGATAATTTCCAGAGCTTTTAAATTATGAATTCTATTCATTATAGTTATAGGAATATTCAGATTGTGTATTTCCATTATTAATCCTTGACTGATTCTATATTAGTCAGAGAACATACCCTGCATGGTTTCAATTCTTACAAAGTTGTTGAGGTTGGTTTTATGGCCCAGGACATTTGTCTGTCTTGGTGAATGTTCCACAAGCTCTTGAAAAAACTGGGTATTGTGTTATTGTTGGATGGAATGCGTCTACACATCAGTGAAATCCTGATAGTTTATTTTGTTGTTCAGATCGTCTATATTTTTGCTGATATCCTATTTACTAGTTTTATCAGTTGCTAAGAGGTGGGTATTTATGACTACAATTATAAGACTTCCTAAAGTCCTGAAATGAATCTCAAGGCAAAGGTTGCCCCCAGTACCCCCAAAAAACCCAAGATGGAGGAGAGACTTTGAAGTTTTACAAAGCATGTCATTATTTGGTTCCCTTCCTAAGTAAATAAGAAATGTTGTATTCCCTAAGAGAAGCTGGACACACTCCATAGAAATAGTCTAGAAGCTAAAGGCCCTCTGACCATATATAGCATATATATATATAGATATATATAGCTGTTCCTATAAGCGGCTGCCTGTATCTCTCCCTGCCAGACTTTCAATGCTGTTGCTTAATGCCAGTAATATTACTTTAGGTTTAGGTAGAAAAGTAAGGCAGACAACTGTTTAGCCAGACAGTCCAACGGTTCTGTTTCCCTAATAGACCAGAAGATTCCATATTCTTGAATGTCATGAAAATAGGACAATAGGGAGATAAAATGGCTGCAGAGCAGAGCAGGAGAGGGGGGAATCACAAAACTGGAGTGAACCTTCAATTAGATTAACTTAATAACTGCAATAAATCATTTGGTGTGGATTCTGAAAACTGTGGCGATGCCTCTCACCTCTGCTTTTTAAAAATCCCTTTCTCACCCCCCTCTGCTACTCCCAGTTATCTGCTGAATGATTCCTTTTGGGTAAAAACCAGTTCCTTAGAGCATGTTTTTCATGAACATGTTTTACTTTTCAAATTATCGTTCAGAAGGAAAACCATGGAAAGGAAATCTTAAAAAATGCATCCTATTGCAAAATCTCACGCAGCTTTTGTGAGGCTTCTTTAAACGTTTTACTTGACTTTTACTCTCTGGTCTCTATGTTGAGTGAATGATGTTCCAACCTGCCTTGCAACAGTAGAGTTGGAATCTCTTGCAAGAAACAATGATGGAGGTCTTTACAAGTTTTTGGGCTTCTCTCCTCCGTCTTTTCCCTTATATATAATGGAGACCTCACTTGGGCTTTCTCTTACACTCTGCTCAACAGCCATCATGAGAGATGAATCGTACAAATAGAAATGGAGTTTAACACTCAGTTTTGCTAAATGAGGAAATTGAAGAAGGTCAGCCTCCTGCCTCATGCGGCGTCTCTCTTGTCACAGCCAGAATGGGGACGTCTACTACTTCAGTATTTACAGGTATAGCAACAGAGGCAGATTTCAGAAACTCAGCTGGCTTACGCAGGCTGACAAAGTCTAACTTGGGAGATTTTGCCCTTGATGATGTGATCTCAGCCCCATCTAACACTGCGGGGCTATAAGGAGAGCACACAAACAGTAGTGTGAATAACACCCAGAAAACTTGGAGATAAGTTATTACCCCTCCGCAGTCATGAGAGAGAAATCAGAGTTTCCTGACCCCTCAGAGTATCACCGTCCTCTGCCATGATAGAGAAGATGGAACTAAGACTTACAATAGGCCTCCAGTTAATCACAGAGAAGAATGATGGCTGCAGATAAAGAAGGTTGCAATTCATTTAAAATATTGTAATTAAAAGGCATACAGAAGAATAGGAAGAGGAAACCAGGTCAGGGAACGTAGCTCCTGTTTGTTTTATTTTGCTAACTGGTAATGGTCTGACAGCATAATCCAGGAATCCATCTGAGACCCTCTGACGTTCGAAATATAGATTACATTGATTCAAACCTCCATTCTACATATGCAGAAAGCCATTTGTGTGTAGGGAGTTCTTCAGTGAGCAATTATCAAGTTGGAGGGGGTCCGCATGGCAGAAAGGCAAACTCTATATAATAAGCCATTAGATTTTTTTATTCCTCTCTGGAACAAAAATCCAAACTACCTCTTATCTCATTAGGTAGAGCAATTCAACTCCCTCTAGCCCTTTCTACACACAAATCAACTCTAGACCTCTGACGATTCCTAACAAGAGCTTGTAAATGCCATGCCTGCCCCTTCACATGGTATGGGTGTTCGGGGGAGGGTTACTGTGGCCAGTGCTCCTCAAGCTTTAAAGTATGTAAATCCACCCAGGATCTTGTTCAAATGCATCTTTTAATGCAGTCATTCTGGAGTGAATCCTGAGATCCTGCCTTTCTAGCATGCTCACAGGTGATGTGGAGGCTACTGGTCTACCATCTTGAGAGCAATGTAACAGCTAGCACGTGTTTAACCATGACTGGCCTGTCTATAAGCCATTGCAAAAGGAAAAGAAGTGCCCAAATGTATTCTTTTATTTAACATTGTTTTATCATTAGGCACAAATATAACACTTCATAATTGTTATACATGATCTTATGAATTATAGCTAGTAAGTATTTAGAATTAACTCATTAATGTTTATAAATCCAAATTTCGAGTTAGAAAATAAGTATAGCATGAGTCTACTCCATAACAAGTGCTCATAGCATTGAGAGAATGAATAATACGTGTACCTAGTTTCATATTAGCTTGTACAGGGAGGGGGGGGAGGAATGTGTGAAGTTTTAAAAGGCTAAATGAAATGGAAACCTCTCAGCCATTCAATTCAAATATTATTCAGAGCAAAACTATAGGTAAATGTTATGAAATGAAATAGAAAGACAGACTAACGAACCAATCCAGATCAACACATGAATATACACATTTTTTTAAAGTTCAAACACCCAAGGAACTTTGGGCCCCTTTCAGGGGTACAGTATATTTAGATTTTTGTATGCCTATCAATTTTAGAATCTCAATAAATTTAAAGCAATAATGCTCCCATCAGAACTCATTTCAAGGGATGAGTTTTGAAAGTGTTCAGATGGCAGGGAATAATCAGGCCCTGGAAATCTCCTCGTATCACCCTTTGTTCACAACAGCCATTTCCTTCATCATTTTCATTTCCTTCTGAATGTGTAGTAATGGAATGGACTTGGTGGCATCTCTGGCAGGAAGGTATAATTATCTGTGACACTCATGTATTTGTAATAGACTAAAGCCACAGCTCCTTTCTTAATACGTCTGCATAGAATTTCAATAAATAAGAACATGTTTAGCTTTTTTTTTTCTTTAATCTTTCAGGAATAATATTTCTGTTGTAATAAGCATGTTGTTTATAGTAGCAGCTTCGGGTAAAAACGAAGATGATTGTCTCTTTAATGTTCTGAAACACATTTGGGATGGGACGAAATGTACCTTAATGGAGTCTATAAATTTGTTTAACCAGAGCAATTGAGTCAAGTTGACAGTGAATTCTGTATTTTTAGCTTGAACCATTAAGCAGTCAGTGTCAGTGTAATTGAGAGGGGTTTTATCTTAAGAAACCTTTTCTTTCTTTGTTCTTATGATATTCCTCACCTTGACTCCCCCACCCCCCTTCAGGTGGGCTAGAGATGGGGAGAAGGAAACCAGAGCTAAAAAAAGAGTTTGGAATACCAGTGTAACCAATAAGATCTATTAACTTATAGTGGAGTTTTCTCTTTTTATCTTAAGTTGCCTTCCCAAACTCGATGATTTTAAAAAAGACTTATTTGTCTAATTATTCTACATATAATTTCCCTATATTTTAATATTCAAAACCATATATATATGTGTGTGTGTGCGTGTGTGTGTGTGTGTGTGTATACATATAATTTAATTTGAGAAAAATGTATTATCAATAATCACTCAGAAGCAAGGTCAAAGTTGTTACACTTGACGGCTCTGTGGAAGTGATTTATACATTGGTTGTCTGCATTATTATGTTACTTAAAGCAGAGGGGGTGAATTAGCTAAGAGGTACATGAGGATTTAATTGTCTCATTTCTGTTAACATCCGTGGAAGTCACATGGATAAGTCCTTGCGGAACACGCTGTTCTGAAAATATTAGTCTAGAAAAGGTTTCTATGGCAATGTTCATGTGTTTCTTTCATTAATTGGCCTAATTATTCCATTTACAGAAATGGGAATGAGACGTATTAAGCTGAGATGATGAGAAAGGTTAACATTATTGGGAGCAATAATAGGAATCATGCTATTTTTAGGCCTGAAAAATCTTACAAGGTCCCACAACGGCATAGCCGGCAAGATTCCTACTGTCCCCTAAGAAATTATCATGAAAGGGATTTATTTAACACATTTATAAGAATTGCTATTGCGCTCTGCTTTTGATGTATCCTTTGGTGTTTACATATCCATTTGTTATGCAGTTAAGCACTACAGGTTTGGGTAGCATTCCTGCTTTTCTGTAAAGATAGGAAGTAAGACAGGTGGTAGCACTCTTTTTGCAATATGCAAGGAAGTGGAAAACACATTTAAAAAATAAAGAAGGAGTTTGATAAGTGATGATAAGGAAAGAAAGGTGGCAAGATAAGCATACAAACTCTGTTTTGTCAAAACTCTGGCATTCCTAGGCAGTTTTCCTAAGAGAGCCTGAATGCTTTAGAAAAATCTAAAGAACCCAAAACTACTTATTCCAAGCTGTGAGGTTTACCTAGCGATTTAACTGAACTAAATTAAGAAAGATTAAGATTGTTTTTTGTTTTCTCCCTTTTTCTCCTTATTTTATTTCTTGTTCATTTATTTTCAATAATTTCTGCTGTCATTTGTTACCTACCTCTATGAATTACCCCATTTTTCAGTCCCATCTTATCTTTTTTTTTTATTCCTTATTGTCTCCATTCCCACCTCATCCCCAATTCTGTTTTCTCATTTTATTTATTTTCTACCTTTAATTATTGACTCTACACATGTTCTTTTGTCCTCTATTTATTGCTTTTCACTTCCAACTCTGTGTGCTTTTCATATCATGTTTTAGTTGTCTGCATTTTCCCCTTTATTTCATCAACCTCATTTCTTTCCATTGTACACATTCCTCTCCATTATGAGACAGGACACTTCATTTTTCCAGAGACCTTCACAATCTAACATTCAAATGCTTGAGAAGAATGTGCTAGATTCCTTCCACCTTCTGGACATTGAACAGGAAGAGCACCACACTGCCTTATTCACCTTGCTATCCTGAGAGCCAGCATCAAGTTAGCCCTGAGGGTTTGTGACTTCACTTAGAGGTTTCAAAAGTGAAGAGCATCTTGAATAATGTTACGTTTATCTTGCTTCTGAAATTCAAAGATGCAGTGGTACCCACAGGAAAATTGTTAGGCTTTTGGATGGTATTTAAATTTGTCATTTCCAAGGGGATCATTGTTGCTTAAAAATTTCGGTGTTCCAACTTTAAATGGAAAACAATGTACAAATCACTGGATGTAAAGGATACTACCTCAGAAGTAAACAGCCCTGAAATGTGCTGCTCTTTATAATTCTTTCTTCTTCCCACTGTCTTCAGATGTGGCTGTGTCCCATAGATTCAGCCAAACCGATGATCATGGATTCACGGTACTCACTCTGTCCTAGCTTACCCCTTTCCCAGACCATTAACATAAGCACAAAATTGTAACCTCTCCCTCCAGCTCTGAAATGCCATAGGCCCTTCTGTCATAATGAGAGGTAAATGAAACTTGCAATTCTGGAGCCAAGCGACAATGACTATAGCCCAGGAAGGCTACAGGATTGTGTGTGCCGAGTAGAGTTAGTAAAATTATAAAAGACACACAGTGACTCACAAACCTTTTTTAGAGCTGATGGGCGTCTCGTGCTTACAAGTAAGGTTACTCATTGATTCAGTTGTTACAGCACGATTCCATGGCAGAAGCATTTTTACACATCTGTTCATTGGAAGAGCATGTTAGCAACGTGCAAAAAGCCTTCACATTTACACTCTTGTCCAAATCCCTGAAGCCTTGCCAGGCCCCCCTCCATGATTTCTTCCAGGTGCTATTCAGAGTTGTCACTTGATCTTCCTTGGCTGCAGTAAAAATTTTGATGTCCTTCCAGGACTCCCACCAGCCCTTAATTGCCTGATGACATCTTCTCCTTGATTCCCACACCATTTCCTTGAAGGCACCTAGAGACTCATTCAAATTGCATTTTTAAGGTTCTCCCAGATGCTCTTACTCTGTTTTTTGTTTGTTTTGTTTTTGTTTTTGTTTTTTCAGTAGGTCCAGCACCATTGCACTTCTTATGAGCCATTCTGGGTCATAACTATTTCAAGAATTAAAAAATAAATAAATAAATAAAAATTGTGGAATGAGAGCCCAGGGTAGAGCGAAAAATTCAGGCTGCTGCAATGGAGTACACACTTCAAGGTGTCGTAAGAATACATGGTAGCACCTTTCAAGTTGAGTTGCAAGTGGGTTTGTATTTTTTTCTCAAGCAAAGCAATTTATAAACAAATATCACTCTAATCACTTGTCTATATATGGGCAGCGTTATCCAGAGTGGGCGGTATTCTATGACATAGATCTGAAGGCATTTGGTGTTCTTTAGTGAACCTTGATGGAGACCTTGATTTCCCCAGTTGAGACCCACTAGATCTATCTGGTAGGAGAGGCTCAGCTTTTATCAGGAAGGTGAGTCAAAGAGAACAATCCAAGGACAAAAGATAAATCAGAGAGAAAAGCTCCTGCCCAGCTGAAAATTGTGGCAAGAATTAGGAGAAAGAGAAGATGGTTCTAATGGTAATTTTTATTGTTTTATTTCGACTATGTAACATTTTATAAATTGTGAAAGCAATCACAGTACTTATAGTAAGGGATTTAAAAAAAAAAGACACACAAACTTCATACTAACACTACAATGAATTTTTATTTTTGCCTCTTCTTTTTCTGCCTTTGAGCTTATTATAGACACATACCTGTACTGTAATTATAGATCATGCCATTTATTGGCATAACATCTTTTTTATTAAAACTCATTAACACGTGCATGTAAAACTGATGCTTCCAACATTTGTGTGATACACTTTTTTAAGAAGTAAAACTGTATTTGCAGATGATATCTGTATTTCCCTAAAAATTTCAAAACAATCTATGAAATGACTAGAAGCAATAAGTGAACTTAACAATGTTGCAGAATATGAGGATGATATACACGAATCAATTGTATTTTACATATACTGGCAGCCAACAAATGGAAAAGTTTAAAATTCAATTTGGAATAGTGTGTGACACAATTTTAATAGCAATTATTAATCACCCCACTCCCAACCTTGTAGGTCCAAGGAGGGCCTTTAACATGGTCTCAGTCTTAAGAACCACTCAGTTGAGCCCCAGACATCCCCAGTATCTTGGAGAGTAATAGTAATGACAACATGAAATATTTCTCAATGCAGTCCTTACGCTCTGCTTTCCTCTCTGATAAGAAAGCATATATTGTGGGGGAACTGAAGCTTTCCAATCTCTCATTTATCTATCTTCTTCAACTTCCATAATCAACAAAAATTTCATAATAAACTGTCATTACTGGCTTTGCTGCTTCTCTCCCCAAACGGGGACAACGCCACTGAAGTCTCAGGGTATTTTTCCACCCTCTGTCAATTGCTTTTGTCTTTTCAATTTCCTGTCAGTTAAAAACACCACAATTCAAGGAGCTCACACTCTTTTGAGTTGGAGTCTACCTCAAGTGCCTCTGGGAACACACCACAGGAAGGAGGCTTCCTTGGCAATAGGAATGTTGGAAATGGAAACATTTGCTCCCTACTTCTTTTCCTAGTGCCGCCTGCACTGCAGTTTGCCAGGACAGAAACTACACTTCAGACAAGCGTCACTGCTTTTGATCGGTTTAGCCATTGACTGCAAGACCCCACTACCAAATATTGGCTCTGTTTCCCCATTCATGAAACAGTTCAGCTATGAGATGGGCATTTTCTCATTATTGCCTGTAGCTGGTCCTTTCTAGAGATTTATAAAGAAATGGAAATTGGGTTTGAAGAAGGTGTGTGTGTGTGTGTGTGTGTGTGTGTGTGTGTGTGTGTGTGTGTGTGTGNTGTGTGTGTGTGTGTGTGTGTGTGTGTGTGTGTGTGTGAGAGAGAGAGAGAGAGAGAGAGAGAGAGAGAGAGAGAGAGAGAGAGAAAGAGAGAGAATGTGATTGTCCAGATGAACTGAATTTAAATGACTGGTAGCACTTATTTTTACATTTATTTTCAGTCTCTATTTGCATAAAAGGTAGTTTTTAAACTGTGGCAGGATATAATGTCACGTTGGATGACTTCTGTGAAAATTAATGTATTAATTTGGCGGAACTTATGACTCACTTATTTAGTACGCTTCTAAATAAGTCCTTATGAACTTGACAAATGTTCTCCCCATATTAAAATTGTCAAGACAAATCTAGACATGTGCATTTCTAGATAGGTGAATCTAGGAAGTCTAATTTCAGGGACTTCATTCAGCGCACCCGGGATCAGCTGATGGGATTTTAAGCCCTAAACTCTCACTATGCCCCAGGAAATCAATCAATAACCCATGTCAGTGGGATCCAAAGCTCAACCTCTTCCCAATCCACTTTATCCCTCTTATCTGTACTTTTTCCTTCTTCAGAACAATGGTAAAGAATATGCATATATAGTTGTAGACTTCTAAATTACTCTGCTCCTGAGCTTATCAGTTATTGAAGGGTATTTAGTGTACTGTAGGCTTTCTCTTCTTTTTCCCGGTAATTGAACCACCTGTTCAATTTGGACCTTTAGGGATTTATGAGTCTGCCAATAGATGAATCTCCTATTCAGGAACAAGTCTTTAACATAAGTAGGAAAGATAAGAGAATTAGTTTCTGCCGTGTGTGTGTGTGTGTGTGTGTGTGTGTGTTGTAAACAACTGAAATTTATTTTCTCACAGTTCTGGAGGCTAGAAGTCCGAGATCAAGTTGTTGGCAGGTTTGGTTTCCCCTGAGTCCTCTCTCCTTGGTTGACAGGCATCTGCCGTTTTATTAAAACAGCTAAAGAAATAAAGAAAGATATTCAGTGCAGAAAGCCAGTGTCCTTTGCTGAAGCATCCTTCTAATGTTGTCAACAAATCCTCACACTTTAGATTGTCTTTACTGCCAAGTAGAATGAGCCAGAACAGAAGCCGCAGTCCTTCCCATTTTGTTTCTTGCCATTTTCAGCCACTCTGATGTTGCAGAATTACATTATGCCTTTAGGAATGAGGTGGCATATACTAAACACATTGTGTCGGCATGTGCGTTTATAAAAGGAGAGTTAAAAACCTAAAAAGGACATGCCTGGAGTTCCCCAAGAGCTTTGAAAGACAGAGTAAAAAGACAATGAAAAGCTTGCTTTCTTTTTCTTTTTTATCATCTTTGTTGTTGGTTTGTGGTAACAGTAACTGACTCTAAATTACACGAATTGGGAATGCCAGCTCTCAGGAGCCAGGGAGCTCCCTTCCTGTTTCAATTCACACTGGGGGCCCTTGGGGTCTGTGGTATTGTCGCCAAGAAGTGCTCCTGGAATTCTGTACCTTTGCCTGGTGGTGACAGCCAGCCCTTGCAGAACGACAGCTGCCATCTTGCTCTTTTTTGCTGGTTGTGTTGGCTTGGGAGGATGTGAGCGTCTCCAGGGAAGCCAGAACCTCTGTGAAACCGCCACAGATGGCTTTAGTTTGGAAGCCAACAGGCATGGGCATAGAAGTAGGAAGGAGAAAAATCAATCAGCTGAGAGTTTGATGTCTCTGGGTCTTCAAGGCACTTGAGGTAAACCTCACTAATTTATTAGAACTATACTACCTACCTGGAAGAATGTGGAGGCATTGTGAAAGTAAATTGAAACTTTCAAAAACCCCATCATGGAACTGTGGACGTTATACTCTTCCTCCGGGAAGGTGGTGCTGTGATATAAATTAGCCATGGGGAAAATGCACGTTCATCATTCCTAAATCACTGTTTCTCAAAAGATGTTCCACCTGCATGAGAATGGGGGAGGGAACTTATAAAAATGCAGATAACTGGATTTTTCTGAATTGCTGAGAGTTGGGCATCACCTCTCCCCAAGGATTACTCTGTCTCTTTCTCCAGTCTCTTTAAAAAGCTTTTTTTTTTAAATGAACTGTAACTGACTGTAAAGCTCACACAGATCAGCTTTTCCAAAATGCATTCTTGAGCAATTAACATGCTATTAATAATTAAGAATCACTGGCCTAAAGATAATCTACTTTAAGGATTCTTCTGATTTTTATTTCCTTCCCTGTGTTTAAAAAAAAACAAAAAACCATGTGGGCAGGATATCATCAGGTTCAAATTGGGTACAAATTTCTTTTCACATTTTCAAAGGTGTCCATGTTGTCAGGAATACAATCTGAGACAGCAAATGTTTGTTTGCTGTAAAGATATGTTCAGAGATGATTACGATTAGAAGGCAGCTAAGTGGTTAGATGTAGGCAAGATACATGAAAAAAGTGACATCTGTCCAGCGTTTTTGACTCCTTATAAGGCAAAGCTACTTATAAACTACTATATGACCTCTGAGCCTTCCTGGGTCTTTCTTCATCATGCAGGAACATCGCTCACATAAAGACAGGGACTTTCTATTGGGGAACAGCCTTCCTGCACCCCCCTCCTTGTCCTCTCGATGCCTTGATGCCCCATGGAGTTGTCCCCCGGAGGCTGTCAGCAACGTTGGTCTCCTGCTCTGTTATTAAAAGGCATATTTTAATTTTCTCTGAGGGAAAAGGAATCTGAGTGGAATTAAGAACCAGTGTGATTCTTTATTATAAAATGATGGAAAGGGGACGCTACAATATCGTGGAGATACCTGGTCCACAAGACCTTGTCACGGAGATGCCAATAGGGAAGTGCAGTATGTGGAGAGTGGGAAGCTGGAAAGATTAGCACTACAGCCACCAACGATTTTAATGCCATGAGCAAAAAAGTTTGCTCAGGGTACATCATGAATCCTGCCTCTCCAGGTTTAATTTCCAAGTGAAAGTGTTGCAGCTACGCATTTAATTCAGCCGGTGTTTACTGAGCCCCTATGAGAACCAGGCAACAATTCGGTGACATCTGGTGACACAGACCTGGTGTCATCCCTCCTGGAAGTTACTGGCACCTCCAGTACAGGAATACACTCAAATCTACATTTAAATACAAGTAACAAAGAGCTTTCTCCAAAAACCGAGCACTCAACACTGAAGTCGAAAAGTTGACATAACTGCGTATACACGCGCATGCACGCGTGCACACACACACACACACACACACATCCTGACACAGGCACACACACATGTGTATGGACTGTATATTATTGTTCTTACACTGAATTTTTTCCCCAAAAGTCAGGTGTTATTTAAAAATAGCATTCTTCACACATTTATAAGCTAAAATTACAGCAATATTCCGTCATGGAAAAGATTCTTTTTTTGTGTTGGTAAGCAAGATAGGCCCTACCTTGAACTCTGTAAAAATTAGATTTGCGAGGCTGTTTGGGAAGTGCCGGTATTCTTCCTCAGGTTTTTTTGGTGTTTTTTTTTAAAGATTTTTATTTTATTGGGGAATTGGGGGGATGGGAACAGCGCTGGGGAATTGGGGGAAGGGGAACAGACAAGTTGCTGTCGTTTTTGTTCTTCAGTCTAGTTAT
>NW_017731459.1:1731114-1796385 GCF_001890085.2 Hipposideros armiger | reverse complement strand
AGAGGGCAGTGTCACTGGCCCTCATATATGGGATCCGAACCGGGGCCCTCTGGCGTCCCAAGCCAGTTCTTAACCATCGCGCCACTCGGCCGGCCCCTTCCTCAGGTTTTACTTCTTTGCTCTTCTACATAAAACCAATAACATTGGAAACTGGCATTGCACATACCCGGGTGTGATACTGTAATAGGACCTGCAGTCTGACATTTTCAGGTCCTCATATATATTCTCTTGTTTTAATGTCTGCTTATTGCTGATAAATATTGGATCCATGAAGGCTGAATGCTGGGAAAGAAAACATCTTTGATTGCTTACTACTCACATCCTTGATACTAATAGTGTCAATATAAACCTCACAGAGCAGGCACACAGGTAACATGTCTTGAATGAACAAATGACACAGTTTCCTAAAATAATAGGACTAAGTGTTGGAGAGGATTGTTCTAACTGTATAATTTAACCCTAATTTAAGGACTTTTCTATGTTGTAATTTTTGTAAGTCTTCATTTGACATTGTATTGATGGCCAGAAGTTTAAAACCAGGTTTGGCCTATGGAGCCAAGTAAATGATAAAGCGTCATAGTTCCCCAACATTACTCAATGCTCGTGGGGGAGGGGTCCTTTAACCGCTGTCTCTCGGTGACTTCTTTCACTAACTGCATTGATTCTAAGGCTCAAATAGACCAGGTTTTCTGAGTCTTAAATATGCTAGGCTTTTGAAATAACCACTAGAAAACTGGATTAGAGGCCTCAGTTGAGGACATAAATATAGGATCAAACAATTAGACATGTTAGAGAAAAACCCTTGGACGTAGGTCTAAGATTAGGGGTCCTGTGTGTCTTTTCAAGACTGTGACTACACAGCTAGGATTGAGGAAACCCATCAAACATTCTCTAATATAATTCAGTGATACACTTTGGGTGCATTAAAACCCCAGGGATTCTCATTAATAGTCTTCCCACTTGCATCATTGCTACCCCTCTGGGCCTTTCTATTCCAGTTGGGCTCTTGGTGGAAGACGGGATTTTTCCATAGCCTTAGGACGACTCCTAAGAGAGTCAGAATCATGTTGTGACTTGAAATCCTGTCCAGGACTGCAGACTGTGCATCTGATAAAGTTGTTTAAAAGTCTTGATATGTGTGTAACATCCATCTGTCTCCCATCAGCATGCCTCATGAAGGGTGAGGCATCAGGAAGTGGCTGCCTCCTCCACCGTGCTTGTCACTGTGCAATTATATCCATTAAGGAAAAGACCTATTATCTACTCCCATGGAGGCTGGACAGTCACCAAAATGGTAACCCAGAGGCTCTATTTTTGACAATCGCAAGTCTTTTGGGGGGTGGGAGATGTCACTGTAAAATCTAATATGTTTTACAGAAGTGAGTATAGTACATTAATCTTGAGCTTGAAGTCAAAACTGACTTTAGTAGCAACTAGAGGCTTAGGAGGAGCCCCCTGCAGTACCAGCATGGAAATCATATGTTAAGTAATATCATTTCCAAATGTTTCATCACCTTCTAATATTTGTGGAAACATTCAAACATGGTTCACCAACAGTAGAATTTTGCTATTAATTATTTTAGTACAAAGATTTCAAAGGGGCTGAATTGCTAAGGATGACTAAAATAAACAGATACATTTTAAAAAAAAACTTCACTTGTTTTAGGAACTTAAATGTTAGTGTCTGTTCTTTTCCTGTAGAAGAATCTGGTAAAAGTTTTAACTTATGTTGGTAAGCTAAAAGAGATATAAGGTTAATGAAAAATAGTAGTATTAGCCATGTGAAATCTCTTAAACATATCTTTGTCAAGAGAAATTATAGCTGTATTATATGCATGCTTATGCATGATAAATAGTAGCATTTTCAGAAATGCATACTTTTAATATTATGTATTTGATTTTAAGAGCTGACAGCTTGCGTTAGAAATATCCATTGTGAATGACATAAAGTGGTGTGGCAACAGATTTTAACAGTATTTTTTTTCCTTCATGTATTTTCTTTTTCTCTTTCTAAGGCTGATATGTGCCCCTGACCTTCAAAGTAAAATTTGGATCCTTAGGTGCTTTCCTCCATGCATCCCTGTGGGGAGATAACCACTTAGGGCACAGTGAGTGGATGTCAGGAATTAGCCTCAGAAAGTGGCACGCTTGCATCCCTAACTCCAAGTGACCCTCTCAAGCATAGTTTTCTTAGGTTGCAAAAGAAGAGGCCAGTAAGAACACAGAATGGCTGAGTAAAAAGGGGAGGGGATAATGCTTTGTGGGGGGGTTTAGATTTCCATTTGCATATACCATATATATATATATATATATATGCATTTTGTTTTTGTAAATGGTTGTAGAGAGGTAAATGCAAGTACCATCTCTACTAAAGTTACAGCTTGTATTGTTTGTATATGAAAGATAGAAATCCATAGATGGGGGAGGGGGAGGGAGGGAGAGAAAGAGAGAGAGAGAGAGAGAGAGAGAGAGAGAGAATGTCCACAGAGGATTTTTAACTACTTATTGAGTCATGGAAAGGAGTTTAATACTTACTATTTCCAAAACCTCGTCCCTTCTCAGGATCTGAAGTAATTCTCTGTGTTCTGTTGAGTAAATGCAAAGCTACATCAGAATTAAAATCATGAAAATTACCTTATTGTCTCATGTATGTATTATTGCTGAAGGATAAAAAATTTTCCCTCAGGTGAATGTTTTTGAAAAAGAAAATGATCATTTTCAGTAATGGAACTTATAGTTTGGGTAGAAACTTTACATCCTTGATTTCACTTTCCCACTTTACCCACTGAACATAACATTGTCTGTTCTTACCCTAAATAGCTAGAGACTTACACTTCTTTTTCCTGGTTTATGTCAATCAAAATGTCAAATTCTAAGCAGGATTTCCTTGGCCCCATTTTTTTCCTTCAACTCTGATTTGGGTTGAACAAAGCTTGTTAGAAACATGGCTGACATTGATTCTGAGGGCCAGCTAAGCCGCTTAGCTAAGAATTGGAAGCATGGGGTTTGGTACAGAAATGCTGTAACATGTAGTTAATTGGGTCCTCTCTTTTGCCCTGGGTTTTTCAGTTTATTGCATAAGTGAAGCATCAGTGTAGTGAAAAATCAATCAGCAATTCTTCTTGTCAATTGGGCATAACTGGAATATAATTTTGCATGCTTTCTCACCAAGGAACAAAGCTCATCCATTCCAAGAAACAAAGAGGTGGTACGAAAACATAAATGAAAGTAGAATGCTTTCAATGTTTCTTAAATTAATTGAATGTAAGTAGTTTCCTCCTACTGAGATCAAAAATGAGAAAGATGGAAAAGATAAAAATTCGTCCTTTACATTAGGTTGGCCCTCAATAAATTATCCCATATACACCTTTTATTCTATATAATAGAATGGTTAGGAATAAGAACTGGGTTAGATTACCTGGCTTCAAATTTCGATCATTTATAGCTGTGTGACCTTGGAGAAATTAACCACTTTGCCTTAGTGTTCTCACCTGTAAAAGGAAGATAACCCCAGGACCAGCTCATCAATGACTAAATGCAATAATGAGAGTAGATTACCTAAAGTGTTGGCGTTAGTAAGTGCTTGATACGTAGATAGCAATGACTGATTAACTGTAGCTGTGAGTACCTTATAGCGCCTGCAGAAGAAATGGGCAGCGATTCTGAAACTTTCTATTCTATGGTACCTCTTTTCTGCATATGGGGAGTAACTAAAAGCTGAGGAAGTGTAATGTTCCGTGTAGTGACCTTCCATTAGAAGTTTAACTTTCTGGGTTTCAAATGCTTATCACACAACTAGAGTCATGTTTTTATTCTTTAAAGAGAAGACTGGGCATCTTGGATTCTGTGATAAAATATAGGCACATGGTTCTGCCAAGCTGCTTTCTGTAACCAATTTGTAAATCTCCACAAATTGGTAAATCTCCGATGTTGTAGTTTTAATGGGACACATGCTTAAGGTAACGTTGAATGCAGTCTGGAGATGCCAATCCCTTTATTAATGAAAACAAGAGAAACTTTGTTTTTGTTTTGTTTTGTTTTTTTTAAAAAAGGACTATCACAAAATGAAACAATCAGACACTAATTTGTTTCTTTGCCTACCCTCGATGCCACTGCATGTGAGGGATTATCATGGAAAAACACATTCTTGCTATAATTTGGAGCCTGTAGGCATTTGATGTGCCAATTGCCTTCACTTGGGTCTGGTCGGTAATTTATCACTGGAGTGTCCTACCCTGCTCAAATGCGCCCTTTGTGGGCAGAGGCAAAGCTAATACACTTTCCAAGTGTGTTTGAATTGCTTCAATAAATCACAGCTGCCACTGTAAGCAGTTTTATCATTTGCCAGAACAATAAGTTATCTTCATGCTTTATGGATACAATGCTCTCCAAGACTTTTATTTGTGTAAATCGTAATGCATCATAACCCATTTCCTAAAATGAAATTACGAAGCTCACCATATATACATATGTGTGTATATATATGAAAGTATTCCAAGGATATCATGTAAGCTCAGGAGAAATGGGGCAATTTTTATCCGGCTTATTTTACAGGAGCAATTTATTTCTTTATTATTACTATAAGGATGTGGGCATTAAATGCTTGCAATCGGGCTTAAACTTCATTTACCTCTTTACTGCTCTAGTGTAAGGTGAAATCAGCTCTCAAGAAGGATTAAGCACAAATGGCTCTTGTTGGGTCTGCCTCGTAGGAGATGGAGAAGCCTAATGTTTAACCGATATCCATCTCTATTGACAACTCTATAGACAGCCATTCCAATAAATCAGACTGCAGAATCAAATTTGTGCTCAGAGAGATCTCTGGGACTGACTTCCAATTTCTCCTTTATTTCACAGTGAAAAAACCCCAAATTCAAACCTGATTTGAATCCGTAGACTCCTGAGAGGGAAAATGTATTACATAACCATATTATGTCTGAAGTTGCCAATGAAAAAGACAATCTAATTTTAATACTATTTCAGGACTCTATTCAGAATGATGGACAATAAAGTGTGTTCTTTTTTTATTGGCCTGACTGAAAAACTGCTAAATATTTATAAACTAATTTGCCATCACTTCTTACGTGATAAGAAACTACTTTTGTTTGTAATTGCCTCAATAGTTCACTCCAAGCAGAGAAAACAGTGTCTATAAAGAAGGCAGGTTTTATAATTAAAAACTAATTTATTTGTTTCAAAGCCAAGTATTTTCCCATGCATGTTACACTATTTGAATTAGCTTTCGTTCTTTCTGTCTTTATCATCAATAGGGGACTTCCATATCCTGTTATAGACTTTTAGATTTTTCCACCCATCTCTTGAAGTTTGGAATGGTGTTTATTTTATAGCAAACCACCCACTAGCTATTATTAAGAACTTCATAACCCCCTTCTTTATGCCTAATTGCAGTACCTCTAAACCAGTGTTTCCCAACCTCCAGGTAATGGTCCCATCATAGCCCTTAAATGATCCTTAAACACCAGTGTTCAAGGCAGTCATCGCTCGCCCATCATCCCCAGTTTAATCAGGACACACCCCAGGACTGTCACCTCATCACCCCCATTTTTGTACAGTCTCTGGCTCTACCAGCCACCTCCCTGCTGCTCTGATACCTAACTCAGGCAAACCCCCTCCAGCTCCAGGCTCATCCTGCTTGACGTTCACATATTTGTGTTGGGTGGGGGGGATTGGAGTGGATGGGGCAGGGGAGGGGGGCGCAAAGGATGGAGAGAAGGACGATGGAACTGGGACTCAGGTTCTTCACTGTTATAAGTAGGTGGAATTTTGCGTCTCTCTGTCCCACTACCTCTTTTTCCCAGGCCCTCACCTCATTCCCTTTCTCTCTTTGAGTCCATTGAACGGACCTGGTTCCCTGTTCCCCAGCAGGGATTCAGTTGGCAAATTCTGCTCCGAACAGTTTCTGTGGACAGAGAGCTATCATTTTCTGAAAGACTCAACTCGTTTTTCCAAAATATGGGACATTGCCTAACACTGAGATATGAGTGATTCCAATTATTTTTGGAACTACCACTATTTTATAAATACCCATTTCAAAAAGAAAAACAGCTGATATTTGGTTTATGGCAATATCGTTAATTTTAATAGTGGTATATTTTTGAAGAAAAGAGCTATACAATAAAAAATGACATGTCTTCATGGATGATTGTTTGGAAATTTCATTGACAACGCTTCCATATGGAATCCCATTCACAAATTTGGTTTTTAGTAAAAATTCCATTTTAGCATGTTGAGTTTTACATTTTTTCAAGGGCTTAATTGAGCATGACTCATTCTTTAATTTTCTTTTTTCTGAAAGACCATCTGAATCCTTTAATAAATCATTACAATATTGTAGCATTGTTATTATTGTAATTATTTTATCATGAAATGCAATTTATTGTCATATTGTCATGGTGTTCTTTACTGGTGATATTTTTCAATATCCTAAGTTCTTATGAAAGTCATACTTTACTAAAGAATTAGGCATGTTATGAAAATGAGAAAGGGCTAGAAAAAAGGAATTTCTCCTTTGAGGTGTCAACCTGCGTTAAGCCTAGTTGGAAGGTAAAGAGAAATGATTATCGATAATCCTTGAAGAAATTACACACTCTCTGTCTTTCTCTCTCCTTCTCTCCTCTAGGTCTTCCTATTTCTATGTGATTATATATCTAGATCTTGAGAAAGTAGAAATCTGCACAGCCATTCATCAGGCTGGAATAACAGAGAGCAGCAGAAGCAGTGCTAGTGGGAAACATGTCTCCTTAGGGCCCATTGGAGCTGTAGTGTCACAGCAACCCCCTTATTTGAGTAACCACTGCTCTCTTTTGTTTTTGTTTTTTTGGTTTTTTTAATTAAAGTTTATTGGGGTGACCATGGTTAGTAAAGTTACAAAGGTTTCAAGTGTACAATTCTGTAATACGTCGTCTATATATTACATTGTGTATATGGTGATGGAAGGAGAGCTGACACTGGTGGTGACTACTGCTCTCTTATTCACTGAGAAATCTTGTCTTCTAAAATAATGAGCAATCAAATTTTTCTGTTTAAAGTTATATCAGTTAAGACTAAAACGTCCCACCCCTGTCTGGATGACCTATGTCACGGTCATGTGTAGGAGCAGCCTCAATTTACATCCCATGTGCAGCTTCAGATAGATGTTCTGGGACAAAATGTTTCTCACTGATCTTCAATTTGTGGCTCTGAAAGAGGTAGGCCCCTGGGTCCACCTCGCAGCCCAGACAGGATGTTGACTCCTTGAAAACAGCCCAGCCCTGCTTTAAATCGATTAAAATTCTGCTGCATTTAAATGCCATGTGAGGTCCCTATGATAGTTTCCTCTATTCTTTGTTGGTGAGACACCCATAGTTTCTCTGCTGTGTGGCCTACTTCATTGCAATGAGTAATAATTTGTCAGATTACAATTTTATTCTTGTTAGTCTTAGGGTGATTGGGCTAGGGTGCTCTCTGTACATCCATCCAGGCCACCGTGGTGGTAATTTGGGGCAAACTTTCTTTGCTACCTGCCTAGAAAAGTAGGCATTCCTGTAGGCAAAGCCATACCACCCAGCCAAGAGACAGAAAAGGCAATTTGATATGGCAACACAGTGTGAGAGTGGAGGCATTGCTTAGAAGAGCATATGGTGACTTGGCTTGAAAATTCACAAAAGTTTACCCCTAAGTACAAAAATAGAAAGTGGGCAGCTTTGTGGGGAGCATGGGGGATATGCAGCCCACTAAGAAGAGGTTTCACAATCCAAGAGACTCACTATTTAAATTCGCTATGTTGTCACGGTTAATAGAACCCATTGCATCTGGGCAAATACAAACGTGACTAGAAGGCTGCTGGACCACAGCCTTTAAGAACTGCAAAATACTCATTTGAAATATACTTATTTATTTTAATCTCTGGGATTAAAACCAAACCTACTTTATATGATGCTCTTCTTTGATGTGTAGCCCCAAACTGGGCTTCTAAATTCTCTGAAAGAAGGAACCTCTTTACTCTTTTAGATGTCTAAAATGTCTCCTTTTACTCATTTCTTTTCTGTTCAGCAGCGTGGCTTAGGAAAGAGTCACTGGGGTTTACCAATGGCAGTTTCTTGAAGGGTGCGTATTAGTGAGATTAGCACATGGCTCTGTATTCTCAGTCTTGGGAACTATTTGAGGCTTTTATAGCTTGAGCTGCCTCTCTTCTTGAAGGATAGCCTTTTATCTCGGTGACTTAGGGACAGAGTATTCTGAAACAGCCTGTGGTTCTTTCTTTGACTGTTTGTGGTAAAACAGTTGCTGTGACGTTTTTAGAAGACTTTTGAAGGGTGGCCTGGACAACGCCCAGCCATCAGAAGTGAGAGCGCATATTTCATTAAGACTTTTTACTGGTGGGCAGTGACTTGGCCAATTTCAGTTGATGCCACAATTGCTGAGCAACCTTTCGGAGCATGGTAGATGGCCTGCAGGGGAATAAAAAATACAAGGTTAAAGTCATAGGAGCCTGCGGGCTGTATTCCCATGCAACCATTTTTTATGCCCTAATAGTTGGTGCCATTTATGTGATTTATGTGACAATAGGGGGATACGTAGGGGAATCACTGCTGGTATACATAATTTTGGTCAGTGGAGAGCTGTTTGGCATAACAAATAGAATTAATTAATCATCAATAAAGACCCAGGATTTTCAAAGTAGACCAGGAGAAGCCCTGTGGATATTGGCAAAACATCCAGGTCTTGAGTTGTTGGAGCTGGAGGAATCGCCCAGTACTGTCGTTTTTCACCTGAGAAGCTGAGGCAGAGTGAGTTGTGCACTGTGCCTAAAGCTACAGCATTCACCTATGTGACCTGAGGCACTTGTGGGAGAGAGTTTCCTTTCTCTTTTGTTGGAAACTGCCTGTCCCCCAGAGCTAGAGTCACATTTGGCCAGATGGAAAGCCAGGAGAGCTGATGATCACACTTCTTCCCAGCTGGTCGTCAGATCAGTATCCTTGACCCTATGCAATGTGGTTTCCTTCTCCTTCGCCAGTTTTACTTCTTGGCCTCTCGGTTCCACTCTTTAGAAGCAAAACATCTAGGTTAAATGTTATGTAACACCAGGCAGTAAAGCTATGTTCTCTATCAGCATTCACTCAACAGCAATAATACATTTATCAAGCATCTGCTGTGTGCAGGCATTGTAACTGCGTGAAGCATCTGGGGTAAGCCAAGTGGAAACCGTGAAACTAGGGTCAATAACACAGAAGCAGTCTCTTATGGGGATTGTAGTCAAGGAGAAGAAAAGTGACTTTTTAAATTACATTAACAAATATTTCTAAAGGCCTTTTGTCTATACTCTGTTCAGATCAAGAGGATGTTTGTGGTTTTTTTGTTTTCTCCCAAAAGATACTGCTATAAAGTGATCTTAACAGATCCCAGAAAAATACAATTCACATCAGGCAAGATTTTTTCTTTTTCTTCTTTCCTTTCTTTCTTTTTTTCTTTCTTTTTTTTTTTTAACAAACTTAATATTTGGTTCAAGCTTAATGTTGTCTTTTTAAGTAGCAAATGTAGCTGTTCTTGGAAGCCAGTAAAGGTCTGATTTTGGTTGCAGTTGGTTATTGCACCCAGTCAGAAATGTAACCTTGGACGAATTTGACAAATTTAATTTGAAACATTTGGGGCCATCTGTTGAAGTATCAGTATCAGCTATTCTTGGGAGTGGGATAAAAAGGAAAGATATCTAAATGGGAAACATCTTCCCAAGCTTAAAAAGTTGGTGTCAGAATAATCATTTTCTTAATTGTCTTCAATAAAGCAATTCTGTTTAAATTGTAGAATGTTAGGTTCGGAAGAGATCTTAAACAGATCCAATTTAGCTCCGGACCCTAGCTTTAGAGTCACATGGATCAAGGCCCAGGATAGTTAAGTCAGTTCCTAGGAGCCATACAACTCAGTAAAAGCCATGAGCTGACCTTCAAGTTGTCAAACAGTTGGTCAGCGATCAGTACGGCAATCCGCGTTTCAGACACTGGGTGTGTTTTCTGCACTCAGAGGAAAGGCAGTATCCTCCTGGGTGGTCCCCATAGTTTCAGATTCTCTATCACATCTCCATTATCCCTTTTTCAAAGCCAACCAGTTTTATGTCCAGTGTCGTGACTTCACCTCTACAAGATATAATCTGCCTCTCTTTTGATTCCACTTTATTTTGGGCAATCATCTGTGTGCTGTTCACAGATTTCTTAGTTGCAGAAAAATGAAAGGGCTTTGGATGCCTGAGAACAGCTGCCCAGGCTTTGCCCCTTGATGTCAGCCTCCCAGGGCAGGGCCAGCCGGAGCCTGGGTCAGCTGCTCTTCCCGAATTGCTCTTTTGAAACTGAGCCTGACATGATTAGATTGCAATTATTTTTGCCTACAGAAGGCTGTTCCTCATAGATATGTTGCTTTGTATTGACGTGAGATAAAAGGGATTTTGTACTTTAAAAAAAACGATGGCTTTCTTAGCCATGTCTTCAGCCTAAGCATTGAGTTTCTTGTTATTCGTAGGACTCAAAACTGTGTCTTAACAAGTGAGTAAGAAGTACATCACCTTGAAGACAAAGCATATTGTTAAGAGTGTGTTGCCTTTGGGAAAACCCTAGGGTTGTTGTACTCTTAGCGGGGAGTAAATTTCTAACTTCAGATCGTTTTGTTTTTTTTTAAGTTATAAATAGAAGCAACTTGAGTGCTTTCCATATGCCAGGCAGTGTGCTTACGTGTGTTAGGCCGCTTAATCTTCCCCCAATCTTATGAGACTGAAGTTATCGATTATATCACCTTCTCCATTTTACAGATGATGAAAATAGAGGTTTGGCAAGGAGAGTAACTTAGCTGCTCCAGGATCCACATGGGGTCTGTCTCCCAAGCCAGGGTCTTGACTAGAATATACTGCCTCTCATGACTTGACGATTTGTGCTTACAAAATATAACAGTAATCATCTTTGCTCCCTCCCAGAGCAATATTTTTACCAGTTTTAGGATGAGAAATTTGCATCCACTGAGACTTCATTAAATATATAGTCATGGGTATTAGCTATCAAATAGCAACTCTTTCACACCTAGGTAAAGCAGCTGTAATCATCTATTTTTAAACTGCTCAGCTATGTCCTTCATCACAATCTTGTTAATAATGCCACGCCGCTGAGGAATAACTGGTCATGAAATTTTATCATATAAGCTTTCTGAGGGCCCTCACCTGCTGAAATAACTAACTTAACGTAATTAAAATTTTATTCTCAAAAGAAACAGCTCTATGTGTTTTTAGTAAGTTAATAATGAAACTAATTACTGTGCTATGCCGCATCATTTGGCTACATCTATTTAATATGGGCTTTGGTAGCTTTGTGTTCCCTGGCAGCATTATGAAGGCTCAATGTCAGCTGAGCTGATGTTTCTTTTGGGAGGTTCTGCCGACTCCATTTCAATCACGCGCTTTTGTAAAACCATGTCTGTCCCTCCTTGGCTGTTCAAGACAGTCATACCGATGGTGAGGTACAAAAGCGTTAACAGCTCAGTCAGTGTTCCCTGTGATTGTAACTGAGCTAAGATGGAGAACATTCCCCCAAAAAATGTGCTTACCAATTTAATAACAGAATAAAAAGGATTTCCCATGTGCCAAGCAATTTAAAAAGCATGGCTGAAAATATTACTAAATGAGAAACATTTTAAATGGTGTCCTTTATATTTTGGGATGTGTATATCAGGACAATTTCTTTTCAATATTCAATTCACAAGGACCTCTCAAAGCAAAACCTGACTTCTGTTGGTAGTCTCCCTTGGATCAATCACAGATGCCTGAACTTGTTTAAGTGACATTAAATTGCTCTTCATCGATGCAAATTTATTCCTTGCGAATTCCTCAAGCCCTTCCTCCCTGTCTTCCATAACTTTTTAATACGTAGAATCTTGCTGGAGGAATGCATTGAGAAGTGGACTCCATTCGAATTGTCTTATATTTGAATGATACGGTATGAGAATAACTCATCTTTTCCTGCTAAATTGGGAGTTTTAAATTCTGAATTTTGTGACTGCATTTATGGAGTTCCTGAAACCAGGAAAATGTCAAACAAAATGTTTTTTATATGTACCTGGGTACAACTGATTAGAAAAAGAGTCCAAGACTTTCATCAAATTTTCAATGTGATCCATATTCCTCTATAACTGTTAACCATCAGTGCCACTGATCAATAAACTTCCCAGTGGCATCTATTGTTTCATTGCCCTATTCTCCCCCTTTCAAAGGTTACTGAGGAAATTAAGTAGCATTTTCCAAATTGTAGCCTTAAGTGTTTCTGGAAGTTCCTCCTGTGACAAACAATAAATATGTCAATTTAAACAAGATTAATGCATCCAATTATTATAACCACTCAATCTCACCCCAACCACTCCCCCCAAAAAGAATTCTGAATATGCTCTCTGGGTGGGAGAGTGTTAATAGAGATTAGAAGAGAGAGCATGACATGACTCAGTTATTCATTTATTTCTCTTGGCACTGTATTGAACCCAATTATCTGCCAAATTCATTTAAATAGTTTCAATTCTAGCCATACATTGTTTAACACATATGCATAATGAACCATTGGTTAAAGAAAGAGAGAGAGAACAACAAATGTGGCAACGCAATTTATGAGGAGCACAAAAGAGAGTAACATTTTTCTAAATTCATTTAATAAAATCTTCACTAGTTTCCTTAAAAAAAGGTATATTTATGTATAAATATACATACGCACATGCATGCAAACACATGTACGTATGTGTGTAAATGTATGTATGTATGCTACATATAATGCATATATAATAATTGCCCAATTATCTGAACCCATACACATATGAGAGCGAAGAGGAAGAAGATTAATAATTACACTAGAGAAAAAGGCATTAGCAGACACATATGATCACCCTATATATAACTGCAATATTTGCCTCCGCTATTTAAAAAAAAGACAGGAGTGAGGGAGGTAGATTTTAATCTCTATTTTGTGCCCCTTTGGACAATGTATACTACATAGAAATTAGTGATGAAAAAAATAAATACATTCCAAAGTTTAGAGGAGGAAAATAGTGACATTTGTATGTGGTGTGGCTTTTTTGTGTAGGAGGGGTAGAGGCTATGTGTAATCTACAGTGTATTCTTTTGCAGATAATTCTAGCAGCGAGCAGTGTGAATCCTTTTGTCTTATCTCATCAGTTGGAAACAAAACACAAAATCATCCAAACCAGCCAGTTAATTTTTAATGTATAAAGTGGAACATTTCCAAACATCAAGTTAAAAAGCATGTTTTTCAATCTATTTTGGTACTTTAACATGTCCTTAACTTAAATGACCATTTTATTATTCATTTGGTCCCCAAGTCCAACATTTCAAATCATGATTTTTTTTTCTCTCACATAGTTCAATAGAAAGCAAATGAAACATTATGTGTAACTTGTTAAAGGGGGAAAAGTAAAATGGGTCTCTATATATATCATGAATGTTATTAAATATTGCATTTGAACGAATACTATAATCAATAATATGTTCATTGAAAATATTATACTTTTTCTTAGAAATCACTTGCTTTATCATCTAGCACAAAAATAGTGCAAAATAATCAGGTTGGAAATATTCGTAAAGTGTAAGATGCTTTGTGCTTCTGCGAGGATCTGGGGGGGTTCAAGGCGCTGGGCAGCATTGTAATAGTCTAACAAAATAGGAGATAGGTCCTGGAGAGAGCAGCCAGCCTGGGGAAGCAAAGGAGAGGGCTCTGCTTTGCGTCTTATCTTTGATGCTAGACAGGGGCCTCCATTTAATAAGTCACCAAAAAAGACTGAAAGGTGCTTGCTTGAACTCAGGGTTGCACTCAGCACCGCTTTGCTCTGAGACGGCTTTAGATGAAGGGGAGCTCACCTTTTCCCGAGTCCTCTGATCAGAGGAAGCAAATGTAGCCTATGGGTGCTGCAAGCATAGCTATGATTAGGACACAAGAGATAAGGGAAGTAGGCTTGTTTCTTGTATGGGAACAAAAGGAGCCGCCCTTTTCCCTTAGTCCTTGGGATTCTACGCGCGAGGAGAGCCTCTAACTAAAGAATACAGCGCCCCCGGCTGGCCTAAAGCGACAGCCTAGAAACGGGCGTTCCACCAGGGCTTGGAGCCTGGGTTCAGCGCCTTTCCGAATAATACCTGCCTGAACCCAAACGGTTGCTCGCCAGGTCTGAACAGCTTGCCTTTGGCACTCCCTGCTATGTTGGTGCTTTGCCTCCCTTCACGTTCAGAGCTGCTTCTGCTGCTTTCTGCTTCTAGAAATTGCACTTCCCGCATAATCCAAGGACAGAACAGCACAGCCATTGCGTCACCCATGGTCACATCCATGTGGATTGCCCTGAATGACTGCGCCTTGGCTTGTAGGAAACGTGAGGGATTGAATGAAGCCTGAATAGCATCAGCTAGAAGGAGCAGTTCAAGGAATTTGGGGGGGGGGGGGGGGGGGAGGGAAGAGGCGGGGCAACAGGGCAGGTGGAGTCCATCCTGGTACTGCTATCAACCCCCAGTTTGTTTTTCATTTATGGTACAATTCTGCAGAGATGAAAATACTGTCACTTATGTAGCACCATGTGGTGGAAACAAACGCGAACTCCCATGTAGGTAGAAATGGCATGTGCTGAAAGACGGGTCCGTCACATGACCCGGTATCTATTTGACCTTCAGAAAAGCCCTGGGAATTGGGTATTATTAGCCCCCAGTTAATAGGCAAGCAAAACAATGCTCAAAGATTTGAGATAACTTCCCTCGGTCACAGAGCCAGTGGGCGGAAGATGGCATTCAGCCCCTTATCTGTCTGATTATAGAGCCGGTGATTTTTCCATTAGGAAGCAGAAATTTAGATGTCACCCCAGCATGCTTATTCAAAGTCTCATTTAAATATTCCTATATAGTAGTTCATATTAATGATTGTTTCTGTGAAAATTTGAAAAATTATGGCTCAATATACTAAGCTTGAGACTAATTTACGACAGAGCATTTTCTAAATCAAATAGGTTGGGAAATGCAAAGTCAGTGAGGGTCATGATAGAAATAAACTAGATTCCCCTTTTCCCTTTTTCATTTCCCCTGAAATATTCTTTGCCCATTCTTATCCATTTGATCTCAGCCATCTGGACCTGCAGCCAGCCAAGGAAAATGTGAAATTCAACAAAATGAGCCAGTACTGCTTGAGTTGAATCATAATTTAACTTTTTTTTGTCTTTGCCCTACAGGATATTTAAACAGTAACATTACTTTATAGTACCTCCAAAGTTATTATCAATTCCCTACAAATGTTGCCATTTCCTCAAAATGGAAAGGCAAGCATTAGGGCAAAGAGTCAAATATTCTGCCCTAATATCTAATGACATAAAAATTTGAGAGTTAACATTTACTTAATTGCTGAAGCAGTCATGCTAAGTGCATAGTCTGACATATTATCAGGTATTTAAAATGGATCATTTCTGAGGGGAAAAAAAGATCTATAAAACCAAAGATAGTACTCTGCTAAAAATTATTATCCAACTGTCTTTAAAATCTTCATTTGAGCAGTAGCTTGCAGGAATGTGTTCTTGGAATTGCTGAAGGGAAGGGCTGTGCTAGTTATGCTGTGTTTGCTTCTTCTCCCATCACCTAGCCATTACCTATCCTTCTCTTCTGACCCCACACACTGTGTCTCTCAGTTTCCTTTGCTGGTGGCTTCCAAGTGGGTTTTACTAATGGAAGGTATCAACCACAAGAGATCAGAGGGTACAAGGCTAGAGCGGTGGAGTCTCTTCAGGCCTCCCCGCTGCCTTGGGATGCAGTTGGTTCTCCATGTGGCTCTTTTAACTCTTACTGCCTATTGATAACACTGGCTCCTTCCCAAAGACTTTCAGACTAAGGGGAGAAAACCATTCCCCGCCGTTGTTAGGCTCTGGGTACCTCCCTCGCTTGTTGGTCCCTTAACCTGCCTCCTCATTTGGCAATGCTCTCTTTACTAATAGCTCTTCAGATGAATCATTTGAGTGGAATTCTGTTGCCTGGCAGGACCAAGTGGGGAGAGAAATCAGCAGAACACCAGTGTCTTAATTCTGGCACTTCTGGGCTGTGTGGTTCTAAACAGCTGTTCAATTCCTCATGCTTTATTTTCCTCTTGTGTAAAACGCGAATAATAATTATACCCACGTCTAAAGTGCTTAGCTCAGTAAGTACAGTAAGGCACACACTAAAACGTTACTCCTAGTATGGATGAAGAATGGAGAATGCCTGCTCCTCCTGGATTGAGTTTGTGCAAATGTGGCCTATGTGAACCCACTATAACACCTCCTCAGAAGGTTGCCTTTTGGTAGATAACAGCTAATATCTACATCTGAACATTGGGTTATAGTTAGCCCTCTAAACCTCAGATTCATCACCCAGAACTTGTTGGACCAGGAGACCTCCAGAACCATTGTGCACAGTCAGGTCGAATGACTGCAGGCTTAGTGGGGGCAAAGAAGACATACAGAAAAGCAAGGAATACGGGTGTATGCTGTATGCTGTATCAGGGAAAGTAGGTAAGGTCCAGGTCTCTTGGTACTTACTTTTGTTTTTAGGCCAAATGAAGGTTGAGGCATAGTCACATGAGAGCATAATCATTGGTTAGCAAGCTCAGTTATGTCCTGAAAAACATGAGGCTACAAAAATCTGGCTTGGTTTCCCAGATGCCTTACCAAGTGCTAACAGGTAGGTTTGAGAACGCCAAACATAATCTGTTTCAGATGCATTTCCCTTCCCTCTCCACTACCTTGTTCAGCTCCTTTTCATATTCCTTCCTCTTCTTTTTTTTTGGACCTATCCCTGCCCCCATCTCAACAGCAACAGGTGGAATTCGAAAACTGGTCTGTGCTCTCTTGATCTACTCTTAGAAGGAACTTATTTTTTTTCAGAGGCAAAGACGGTAAGAGAAAGCAGTTGACATCTGGTCAACTTTTTCTGTATTTTGCTGCGATCGTGGCAAATTGTTTCCCTTCTGCCACCCCGCATGTCTGGGCATGGCTTTGGGCTCTCTGTGCTGAGTACATTGCTTCTTCATTCTTTTCCTTCAGGTTTTTGTTTGTTGGTTTATTTTCTATTACGTGACATTGCAGGAGTCTTGTAGGGTGAGTGTAATAGGGACAGTTTCTTTACCAACATTATCAATAGATGTGCTTGAGGTGCTGAATGTAGAATATAAGGCTAGGCAGAGACCTGCTTCCTTTTCCAATGGATTATAATCTACCAGGGAAGCAGGACCTAAAGAAGTAATAAAGTGTAATTCCAGCTCATAGAAGGTGGAAAGTGCAAAAGACAAGTGAAGGGCAGTTGCACATATTGATCATGGTCAGGTGCTCAGTCACCAGAATGTGTCTTGCAAGGTGGATCTTAGTTCACCCTTACACCCCTTGAGAAAAGGATTGTCCCCATTTTGCAGATAAGGAAAATGAAGGCAGAGAGGAGAGGCGGCCACCCACAGAGTGTGTTTGCCAGATCCCATCACCCACTCTAAAACAAGAAAAATGGGTGGATTAAACAAGAGGAACTCAAGGCAGAAGTATGTATTGAGCGCCGAGATCCAACAGTGATTCTCAAAATGAGGTCCCCAGACCAGCGGCATTAGCATCACCTGGGAACTTGTCCAAAAGGCAAATCCTCAGGCCCCAGCCCCAACCTACTGAATCAGAACCTATGGGGGCTGGAGCCCAGCAATTTGTGTTTTAACTGGCCCTTTAATTTGTTCAGACACAGGCCAATGCTGAGAAGAACCTTTGATCCTGGGAATTGAGCTCCAGGGGGGTGGGGAAGCCATCAGTCAGAGGTGGAGACAAGATGAGGAGGCAGGATTGAGAGGCAAAGAGAATGCAGAGCTCTGTGATGGCAGCACGCAAACCTTGCTGGGTAAGGATGGGCCTGGCTGAGCACTCTCTCAGCAGCACTGCTGAGAGTAGCCATGTGTTCGACCAACAATTGAACTGGAGGCCTCTTCCAAGTTCTCTTAGAGCCAATGTGTTTGCATTGTCTCCTTACACTGGAAACAGCAGTGGTGCATGTGACCCACAGGACTCCCTCTCTGCCTGAAGGCTAAGAGAGCTGGTTCTGCTTTGCAGGGCCACTCCTCTGAGGCCTTGAAAGGAACCTCAGGCAACAAAGGTTGTGGCTGTCTTAAAATGCTCGTGCTCCTCCATTTGGGTGCTTATAAAGCATGTAATCGTGATGAAATATGAATATTATCCTTAAATGCCTTGGGTTGAAGGGAAAAGTTAACAAGTGAATGATCTGAATCGTTTCTCTTCCTACCCTGGAGCAGGCCATTAAAAAAAATAAAATCAAACTGCTCTGTCAACAGTGGAGACAGCCTGCCCTAGAGAGATGATTGAAAGAGCCTTCAGGACAAAGCATTTGTCCTTCAATTTTATTTTCACTTTAATTATTGTGTAATCGGATTTAAGTGTTGACCATAGCCTCAGATTCCAGCCAGCTGAAAAGATAAGCACATTTTTGTATTTGTGTGGACGAGCCTAAAGATTTCTGATGGTTGTCTCAATCCAGATAAAAACCATGGTTTTAATAACAGTTTCCCTCCTGGTGAGATTAAAGGTGTTTCTTATTGCTGTTACTAAGAATAATGATGAGTTGATTAGGTAGATAAACAGAAAGTATCTCTTTATTATTGTTTGGAGTTGTGACATCATCTGCCCAGAGGCTTGACTCTGTGGCCATCTGTTGGAATATTGATGAAGTGACAGAAAAATGGGGAATCAGAAGTCATGTTCCCCAAACTCAAACTAGAATGAAAACTTTACAAATGTTTAGCCCAAAATTCTCTTTGGAAAATATTGGTTATAGGCAGAATATGTAAATTTACACCAAGGTCAGTATTTTTTTTTGTGTTCTTTTTTGTTTTTTGGGGGGGAGGGGCGGGGTTCTTGTTTTCTTTGTTCATTTTTTACCTATACATTATATAATCTAGAACCAGTCAATTGCTCTTGGGTTGTAATGAAATGCAAACAAGTTGACCTTTTAACTTTCTTGGCAGTCTAAAATTCAAAGCTAACAGATTATATAGACCTGGACCTTAAGGAAAAATCAGAAGAAATTAAATCCTGAAAACATTAGTGCTTGGCATTTTGCATATATATCTATATCTATATCTATATTCAAAGAATATGTGTCTGCAATATAACAGAAAACATCTTACTGATGCTTGTTTCAGTTTCTTCATGCTAATCTCCTTTCATTGTCTACTGCAGTATATCATGTAGATCATGTCATCATGCCATTGGATCCTGTCAATTAATTTTGAGTGGAAAGTCTGTGGGACCATGAGCTTCTCATTCATCTCTAATCAAGTCTTCCTTCAGTTGTTGCAATTTCATGTCAACACTGACCGTATTTATAAAATAAATAAGAGCTTCTTTCCTTCAGATTCTTGCCAGAAGTTCTCCTGGGTAGCGTCTGTTACCTTCCCAAAATTACAGCATTATGTAGTGTCTCCTCATAAGCTCCCTGAGTGACATTTTGTCTTCAACCCAGTTGGCAGAGAAGAAAGATCCAGGAAACTTTACTGCTGGATCAAATGAGGTATACGATAGTGCAGAGGTGACACTGCAAGCTATCAGATAGATGGTCCAGAGAGAAAATGCCGACTCTCTGTCACTCAGGTTTCAACCTTCTTGGTTACGTACATCCCTCGATGTTGAATGTGCTGTGAATCGTGACAGGTTCATAGATATTTTTTTTTGCTCTCTTCCATATTTTTTATCTTTTCCTCTTTATTTTCCTTTCTAAAATATAAAAACCTTTACATTTATCCCATGTTAAAAGAGCAAGAAAAACAAAACCTATGTTCCCCTCTAGCTCTCTGCCCAGCGTTCGAGCTCATTGTCGGGTCTCTCCAAGGAATCCCTTTCCTTCCTCTCCCTTCTTGTCTGACTGTTTTACCCATCACTGTCTTTGCTTTTGTCAAGATCACCAGTATATTTTTGAACCTAGGGTCTACTTTCTTCTCTTCCTTGGCAGTTCTGCAGCTCTACTCATTGTCACGTTTCTCCTTCTCATTTCTCCTATTCAGGTTTCTTTTTTTGTGTGTCAGACTAGTATTTGAGTAATATTGTGCCTTTGGACTCCGTCTTGATCGTCTTCTCAGCCTGTACCCACTCATAAGTATATTGGCCCTAAGAGCAGCGATGTTCTGATGACATCCAAATCTGTGCATCCAACACAGGCAGTTTGCCTGCGCCCCAGAATTCTTTTGCCCACGTGTTTACCGACCATCTCCATTTACTGTCCCTCTTGTATGTACGGCTAAGGACTATAGTCAACTCTCCTACCAGTCCAGAACTTGGGATTTATTCTTGGGTTTTTCCTTTCTGTCGCATCCTCCCTGCCATTCGCAGATGCCAACTTCTGACAGTTCGCATCCTAGGCATCTCTCTAATGTGCCCCCTCTTTCCATTCCCACCACCCCTGTCATAGCTCATGTCTCTGCCCTAGATTATTGCCATGTCCCCTCCCCCAGCCCCAGTCGTTTCTCTACCTCCAGTTACACAACCGCCAAGTGAGTCCTTAAGAAACTTGAAATGGTTATCCATCATTTTATTGTTCTGCTTATAAACCTTACAGGGCACCCTAAGTCTTTCAACATTAAGTTCCAATATTAGAAATAGTTTTCAAGGCCCTAGGATCTGAACCCAGCTTCCCTTCTGTCTTTCTGTACTGCCTGTCTCCATTTCTAACCTGCTGTCACCTCTATGTACTTGCAACATAGTTTTCAGATCTCTGGACTATTCACATGCTGGTCCTTGTGTTTACACCTCCTGTATCGTGATTATTCCCACTTCACCCCGCCCCGTTAGCAACACCTACACCCCTTCTAATACTACATTCAAGCAATCTCCTGGAGAACCTCTCTTCCATGCTTCCCATTTCTCCACTCACACCAGAAGTAAATCCACGAGTGATCCATGAGACATGTTCCTATCCATGCCATCCCGGTGTGCTATAAGTTTCTGTGCCTGTCTCCACCAATTGGATAAGGTCTCTGAATGGCTCTTATGGTCATTCTTACACCAAGTGTCAAAAAGCAAATAGGGAATAAGGCTTGAAGAGAAAAAGGATAAAAGGAACAAATTTTAAGGGAACTGAAAATTTGATTGTTTGACATTGAATTTTGGTCAGTGGTATGCGAGAGCTCTCTCATTCAGGCTCACAAGAGCAACATTAAAAAAAAATCAGGAATTTTGCCAGCTGATTGTTGCATCATTTGTAGCTTGAAAATGGCCACAGTGGAAATATTTAACCATGGATATCAGCACTACAAATCAGGGCTTTTGTTTATCAAAGAGCCAGTTTACCAGCAGACAGCTGATATTCATGCTTATGGTACAGTCAATTCATCCAGGCTCCTGTCCATCAAACATGGATACCACTAAAACTCCTAGAAGCCAGTTTCTGACAGTTCACATGCTATGTATCTATCTGATGTGATGTGTCCATTCCTACCGCTCTCGCCTTAGTTCATTGTCTCTGCCCTGGATTATTGCTATTGCCTTCCGGTAGACTCTACACCACGAGAACTATATAATTGTTAAATCTACCACTAGAATAATGTCTGGGTGAGAACTCTGCCAGTCTGAAATTGAAGAAGATAGTTATCTTTGACTACTTGGGGAAAATAATGTACAATGATTTATTATGCTATAAAGAGGGCATGATGGTTCACTATTAGTTGCCCATGAGGTAGTTTTTCCTGTTGTAGTGATAGACAAATTTGTGCAGATTGAATCTGTGACCATAGCACTTACGTTCAAAACGGTTGGCCAAGGCTAGGTTGCACCCTGTAGCTATGGGATGGTGACAGTTTTTTATCACAATGGTGTTGACCCCATGACTTTTGACACCGTGATTATCCTGTTCTATCCAGCTGATCAAAAGCAATCCACCAGGAGGAATATTTTCAGAGCCATTGCCGTCTTGACTTTGCCCCAGCCTAGGCTGGGAAAAGAACTCCTTATGTTGCCTCAGCAGCAATTTGCTGCCACCCAGCCTGGTTTTCAGTATGTCCATAATTAACACTGGTAGAGGTGCAAGAATGCAATGCAAGAATGCCACATTTTCTTCTAAGGCACGCAGCCTCATTAAGGAAGTAAAACATTTGTGAGCCTTTTATGCAGCCCTTCTCCCTCTGAGTTGTTGAAGCTCTCTGGCTGTCAGCACAGCACTCTGGGCCAGGAAAGTTCAGAGAATTGCTTCAATAATATGACAGCCTCTTCCATTTAAAATGGAATTCAATGCCAGCTTCCCTCAGAGGCATTCATTGAAATTCCGTGCATGATCCATTCCTCTAGTCATTTAACAATGTCTCTCATGTTTGCCCTGATTTAAAAAAAAAAAAAGGGAGAAAGAAAACCAGCTTTGTAGTTGTGATAACATGGATCAGGATGGTATAATTGCAGTGAAGAGGCCCCCAAGCTTGCAGTAATAGGATGGTTCATCTGATGTGTATTGCCATTAGAAAATGACCCATGCGTGGATGTTCTCAGGGGACAGTAAAGAGGCTTTTAAGAATTACACTCTGTGCAGTATGAAAGCTAATGAGCAAAAGAGCAAGTATGAAGGAAAACTACAGCTTCAGGAGGCATGGTTCCACTTAGGGCCTGTCAACAGCTCTCCTCAAATTCATTGGGATGGACTGGTCATCGCTGGGACACACACTGCATTACCTCCATCCTTAAGCAGGCTCCCTGCTGGTCATTATGCACCTGTTCCTAAGGAATTAAAACCACTGAGTAATAAATGGTGGGGAAAAGAAAGAGGATAGATGCAGACACTATCACAAAAAAAAGTGAAGCAGACATTGACACGAAGATGAAAGAGGTCACAATGGGTTTTAAGAAAAAAAAATTTTTAAACCAATTTCTTGTATTTCCCTTTTGAATTCTTAGAACCATTTCTTGCTGTTTTATTTCATGTCTAAGAACAGAACAGTATCTGATTATGATTTCTAGGTTAGGCATTTTTATCCCATATCTTAATTTTTGAACATGTTTGATGATTAAGAAAGGCTCCCAATGCGTCTACTGCTTTCTCGTTTTAAAAGTCCTACTTAGAGTTTGCAGTCCTGTAAATTGGGGGGTTGGCAGAGAGACAGAATGCTTCAGAAAATTTACACCCTTGCTTTTCAAAGTGGACCCCACTTGGGATTTATCACCTGTGACTTGTATTAGAGTGGGACAGCTCTGTAAAGGCTAGTGAAGTTAGATGCCTGCCTTAGTGCCCATGGACCCCTGGTTCTGGTAGGCGTTAAAGGAAACAGAACTCTTGGGGCCATCTTCCATTTTACATGAGGGTGGGATAGCAGGCAAGGGACACCCATGACCCCAAATCCACCTCTCTAAAGCATAAGGGGGTGGTTCAGCTTTCAGGAAACAGAGAGATACCATGATATTATATCATGCTATAAAGTGCTATAGGTAGTTGAAGCTAGAAGGGACTCCCTGAGTTAGAGGCAGTGTTCCAGAAACAAAGTAAACCTGGGGAGCAAATCCACAGCGTTCGCAGAATGTGAAAGCATAATGATAGCAGTCTGTAAACTCCAACAGCTCAGCCTCAGTGGCCTGGGAATCTTCAGTTCTCCAGGCCTTCGTCTGTCATCTTAGGTTGTTCTACAGAGTCCCTGTGTATCTTTCACTCTTACCTATTTTTATCTTTCAAAACTATGAATACTATTTTTTCTTTCCAAACAACAAGTGGCTTTCCGAGGGGCAGCCAGCCAGTTGCCTAGAACAGTCAAATGACCAAATCGGTCTTACATTTAATGTAGAAATAAATTAACCTTATTTTTTAATATCATTTTGAGAACACGACTCGGAGGAAATACAAAGTCTTCTTAGGTTGAGGAGAGCCATTATTTGAAACAGTCCTAGTAATTGAAAACTGTAATATCAGCTGATGAGAAACTAATGAAGTAAATGAAAGGGCTAGAGTCTATTTGACTAACCCCCACCCCACTCCAACCCAGCTGTCTAACTGGTGCCCCATTATCTAAGTAACAAACTTTGAAACTATTATTGAGTGGTATGAGTTGATTTTGACAGGGCAATTATGCTTTGCCTTTGATTTTCTTTCTTTCTTTGATACCAGCAAGATCTTGTTCAACGAAGTGTGGGCCATACCCTTGCCCTTTTCATTCAATTGTTTTAACTATTGAGAAAACAATTAATGCAATAAATGGTCATTGAGTATCTGCCACACTAAGGGATTATGTTAGTGTATGAAAGTTGGAAGAATTTATAATAAATAGTGCTACAATTTAGTGAGTAAAAGCAAGGGTACCAAAATGAGAACACCGCAACTTAAATTCTAGCTTTCCCTCCTACTAGCTGGATGACTTTGACAAGTTCCTACAGCTAAGTCACAGTTGTTTTTTGTAAAAGGAATTTAGTAACAGTGACTGCTTCCCAGGATTGTTGTGACAATAAGGTAAAAGCATTTAATTCACTGTTTGGATTAGAGTTAAGTGATCAAGAAATAGAGCTAGTTAGCTAATTTATAATGGAAATGTTTTTAAAAAGATGAAAGTGTAGAGGAACTAATAGAAAACCAAGAAACAGAACCGGGCAGAAACTGGAAAGTGGTACAATGTGTGGACTATAAAAATTCAGCAAAGAGAGAGACGGATACTAGATAAGCATTTTTCTTCTTCACCAGCCACGCCACAGCTGAGCTACTATAATTCCATCTCAAAATAATGTACAAAGGGCAGAGTTTGAATTCATAATCAAACAGCTAGCTGATTCCTTGGAGAAATATTTATATTTTGATTTGCCCAAGATAAGTGATTTTTTCATATTAAGCAGATTAACTTTAATCATTTGAAAAGACATTCTACCATATTAAGAATATTTCCCTTAGTAAACACAACATGAAAATTGTTCATTAGTTAGGGGAGGAGGTGGAACTGGCTAACCTCTGGATTAATTTACTCTGTAGATTTTGCCCTCTTAACTACACCCTTCCCCATCTTCAACCTCCATAACCAACAGCAGGGAAACAAAAACCTTAGAGAACAGGTTACCACTGTGTCATTTCATTCATTTCCACAGTGTTGGTTCTGTAGCAAAGTATTTAAATAAGAGTTAAAATGATGTCAATCGCAATCATGCCAATTTATAATCCTTAATCAGTTTACATTCTGATTTTTCATGATTGGGCTACATCACGAAAAACATCTCCTTGACAGAATATTAATGAATTATCCTCAAACTGCAAATAATATTCAATAACTGTTGCATTTAAGTATAAACACTATTAAATTTTCAAATTTATATGATCCAGACATTTTAAATCTTATAACTCCTCAATCTTAGCAGAGTGCATCCTTTTATTTCCTGGGGGGCATTTGTCCACTCCTAACCTTTTTACCTTCAGAAAATAAATGGCGCATGTGACTTGAAAATTGAATGAATCTTGACTGAGGAAGAAATAAAACTAGCTAATGTCTTTATGATCTCCATAGCATGCCTACAGGGCAGATACTGTTGCTGTTTCGGTTTTCTAAGATGTATTCTATCTTGCTAATCCTCAATAAATATGAAAAACTGATCATTTCACAGCTAAGAATTCACAAACCAGAACACACTTCTCATTTGAATAGACAAGATAAGCAGGGTGCCACCAGCGCTGGCATCTCTGCCTTCTGGTGTGTCAGGTCCCAGGCAGACACTGTCAGTTCATTCTTAGGTCACAGCTCTCACATTTCTATTTGTCTATTCCTGGACCAGGGCTCAGATTCATATTCCAAACAGCCTCCTGTCTAAGGACCATTCTGCTACCTACCTACCTTCTGCAACATAATTTACAGAAATGGGTACCTCCAATTAAACCATTCCAGGTGTAAATTTCTTGCCCCGAGAGCGAATTGCATAATGAATGGGATTCATGAATATAAATTGGGCTTCCTTTACACTTGGGTTTCATTTTGAAATTGTAGAGCATTATTCGCTCTCCACATAAATCTTTATTTGCCTTCAGTGTGTTTACTGTGGGAAGCCCAGTGCAGAGCTGGTAGCCCATTGCTATGCATAACTGAATATTAAAGTTCACAAATCATCAGGCAGAGGAGGCCTGCGGAGGGGGACACCCCAGCCACTCTGTCTGTGCTCTCAGCAAAGACGAATGGGGCCCTCACCGGCTCTGCATCTCCTCGGGGAAGGGGTCACACCAACCTTCTCACTCGTTTTCTCTCCTTCAGTGTTATGTGATGTGCTTCCTCGTCCTTCCAAGGCATTCTGTTTTGAGTTTGTCTTCACATCTCTAATATAAGACTTCTTTTCCCTTCACCCCAATTTTGGTTTAGAGCGGGCATAACAAACGAATTTCTCATAGGCAACCTCAATTTATTTTTCAGCAGACTCTGTGAAACAGAGTCATTTGGAAGATGGCTCTGTGAAAGGACGGAGGAGTCCCATAAGCAAATACAAAAGTGATGTTTTGAAGCCAGGCCACATGGCACCTCTCCTGCCGTCCTCTCTCCCCTCCTTCCCTCTCCTCTTCTTTTTTTTTTTGTTTACGTGGTAATCATATATATTTTGTAAACGCTCCGTGAAGGCCCGCTAGGCTTTCATCCTGTGACATTTCTCTCATTTTCAACCTGTGCTTTGAATCTTCATCCGGAAATAAGGTTCTGTTACAGTCACCGTCACATGGACTTGACAGTGCACTCACGTCGCCTGCTCTCTGCTGAAGCACTAAATTGATCGGGAAGACTGTTGGTCGCAAGTTTTCTACAACCATGCCAACTTATTTTCTTCTTATATAATAATTCTTATCACAGTGAATTTGATGTGGCTAGGAATAATGTAAAAATAAAATAATAAAATCGCAACAGACTTTTCCAGGGCCAGTGGATACATGAATTAGAGTGGAAGACCTAGACAATGGGAAATAATAGAAACTTTTTTTTTAAATTTATTGATATTGGTTAGTAAAATTATATAGGTTTCAAGTGTAATAAGATTCTATAAGATATCATCTATCAATTGTATTGTGTGCTCATCACCCAGAATTATAGTCTTAATAGGTGGTGTCTTTATAAAATATTCAAAATAATAAATTAAAACCACTGTGAAAATGAACTAAGGTAAAGAATATGAATGTAAAACAACAACAGAACCCAAAAAGAGAGTGAAAGGGTGACTTGTAAATTATACACTCGCCTTACCCACCAATCGCAGGCACAGGTCAGGCCTCCCGACTTGGTTTTTCACCAGGCTCGCTCTCTGAGATGTTCCGGGATGACTACAACTTGGTTCATCTCATTTGATGAATTGAGCTGATCTCCTAGCTCAGTGACTATTTGCAAGCCTTGTTTCCATCATGTTTCTAAGACTAGTGAAGACATTTTTTTGTAGGGCCAAGGATAGTAAAATATTATCCTCCGTAAACACTGTGATATAATTTTATGTTTCCTTACCTTCCCCAACTTAAAGTTAAAGACTCTCACATGAGCTCCAAGTATAGTTATTTACTCACAATGCATTCATTAAGAATTAATATTAGTAATTAAGAATTATTTTTATCCTTTGTTTCAATTTTTAAAAATCTAATAGTAAAGCTTAGTTTAGTGTTTGTGTTGAGAAAAATCCAGTATTTAAAGATTCTCTTTCAGAGAATTGTATTAAGACAGCAGTTGCATTCTCAGGTATTCAGTATGGTTAATAATACAGGCTCTGAAAGGACTTTATTTTACAGCATAAAGTGAATTTGTTTCATTTCTCTGCCACCATATCATTTTCACCTAAATCCTCACTTTCTTCCCAACATTTATAAGCATAGTTCACAGCCTTCCTTCAAGAATAGAGGTTTCGCCAGTGAAGACATACAGATGGCCAATAGACATATGAAAAGATGCTCAAAGTCACTAATCATCAGAGAAATGCAAATTAAAACCACAATGAGATATCACTTCACATCTCTCAGAATAAATCAACAAACAATAGTGTTGGTGAGAATGTGGAGAAAAGGGAACCCTCATGCACTGTTTGGTGGAATTGCAAATTGGTGCAACTACTATAGAAAAGGGTATGGAAATTCCTTAAAAAATTAAAAATAGAACTACTTTTGACCCAGCAATTCCTCCTCTGGGTATTTATCCAAAAAAATCCAAAACACTAATTCAAAAAGATATACATACCCCTATGTTCACTGCAGCATTATTTACAACAGCCATTATATGGAAGCAACCTAAGTGCCCATTAATAGATGACTGAATAAAGAAGATGTGGTACATATATATAATGGAATATTACTCAGCCATAAAAAAGAATGAAATCTTCCCATCTGCAACAACATGGATGGACCTAGAGGGTATCATGCTAAATGAAATAAGTCAGACAGAGAAAGACAAATGCCATATGATTTTACTTATATGTGGAAATCTAAACAACAACATAAACAAACAAAACAGAAACAGACTCATGGATGCAGAGAAGAAACTGATAGCTGCCAGATGGAAGGTGGGTTGGGGGGGTCTGGGTGAAAAAGGTGAAGGGACTGAAGTACAAATTGGTAGTTACAAAATAGTCACAGGGATATAAAGTACAGCTGAGAGAATATAGTCAATAATATTGTAATAACTATGTATGGTGCCAGGTGGGTACTAGACTTATTGGGGGGATCACTTCGTAAATTATATAAATGTCTAACCACTATGCTGTATACTTGAAACTAATATAAAATAATATTGAATATCAACTGTAATTGAAAATTTTTTTTAAAATTTAAAGAATACTTAAATTACTTGTGGTGGTGGAGGTTAAAATAATTAGAACAGATAAATTCTGGTCCACTAAAAAAGAAAGAAAATAAACCTAACCAAATGACCTACCTAGAAGGACACATAACAGATAAATTTAAATATTGCATTCTGTATTACCTGTTATATGTATATGGTTACTTATTGGAGTGTTTTGCCAGAACATTCCCTTGGAGCTAGTGGTGAAGCAGAATAAAAGTATGCCATACTTTCCACTTACCATTGCTTTTTGTCTAAGCCAACGGACATTGAATTAACATAGTGAATCGTTTTGTTCACAAGGACATGGAAAATAGAATGCATGTAAAGTTAATAGGCTATTTGGGGGTCTCCAGGTGAAATGAGGTTGTACAAAGGGTGAGCGTAAGAGAATGAGTCAATTTAATTAGAAAAAACTTGATAATCTGTGAATTCTCTGAATATCATCAAAACAAAAGCAAAAGACATATATGAAAGTTACAATTTATAGCTGTCAACGGATGTCAGTTGAAGTTCCTGTGTTTGTGTCATGAAGAATTTACCATTTTGACAACATGCTCGTGGAACCATTCTGCATACAGATGGAAATATCAGTCAATTTTTTTTTACTCTCATCCATTCTTAGAAACAAACAAACAAACAAAAAATGCATTCTTACAAAATAAGCATTTGGATAACACATTTCTGGCATGGAAATTGAGATATCTGAAAGTTGTCTTGCAAACAAGTGCTCTCGTCCCACCAAGTATCACTTGTGTGTTTCCTGGTACAACCAGTTCAAAAGGTGGTTTTTCTTCGCAGGTTACCAGCCAGTCATATCCGGTCAACAGGGGTTTCAAGGCCTCATGGGAGTGCAGCAGCCACCTCAAAGTCAGAGCGTGATGAGCAACCAAACAGGAACTCCGGTGCAAAGCATGATGGTCTCCTACCCAACCATGTCTTCTTATCAGGTGCACATCAACGGCATGGAAATTGTGGGTTATAAAGTATTACTTGCACAAGCAGAGGCTTTGGGTCCGTCCCTGTATCGGGTGGTTGGGTGGGTGGTGGGTGCTAGGCAGAGCCACTATTGATGGTTGACTTGGAATTGAGATTATATACACAAGTAGAAAACGGTAAACGAATGCTTCTATAACTACTGTGGCTTTTGCATGCCCCGCTAAGAGTAGTTCCATATAAACTTTCTATTCATGGAGGGAAATTCTTTAGCCTAAACTTCTATTCAAGAAGGCCTTCGGGCATTCTATTGAAACTTTTCTTATTGGGAGAAAGCCCTAATGCCAAAGTCCCATTCATTTTCGTATACCCCCCAAAAAAACTTCACTTGACCACACTTTTAAGTTATAAGAAATTTTAAAATGGCATCTCAGATTTATTAAAAGGGCATCTATGGGGCCTAACCACTGCATTTTCCAGACTAAACATACATTAGGTATTTAAAAAGTGTTCTGCACTTCTTTGTGATTTATATCCTGAAATACACTGGAAGTGGAAGTGAAAGGTTAGTGAAATGCTTTATTCATTACATTTAGCTACACCAGGCACTTCTGGCCCTAAAGAACTTATCCTCAGCCCTCCTACCCTGACAGTCCTTATTTATTGCATCAATTTCTAGCTTCAGCTCCATAGATGTTCTCTAAAGCTGTAGGTTGAGAGTGAGTTAGAGTCTTGGATAAAAGTCCATCTTGCTATAGATGCCTCCAGGCCACTCTGTTAGCATGAAACCAGAATGGGAGCGTGGCTTTCCAAACGGAGACATCAGCGTGGGAGATCTGGACTGTAGTCCATGCAAGTTGATGAGAGAGAAGCTCAGAACACAGAACACCTTATGACAATTTACTGCACATCAGACATGTACCAAGCATTGTACGTCATCCCTGCAATCTTCTTGGTGGCACTTTGAAGTAGGTGTCATTATGCAAATGATCTAGGGAATCAGAGAGTTTATGTGACTTGCCCAATGTGAAACAGCTAATCAAAGGTAGATCTGAGATTGGTGAACTATTAGGCCTCACTCAAATGTTGACTATTTTTCATGAACCGCAGTATTGTTGCATGAAGGGTTCTCTTTTGTGTCTTCCTACAGGTGCCAATGACCCAGGGTTCTCAAGGACTGCCCCAGCAGTCATACCAACAGCCAATCATGCTACCTAACCAGGCAGGTCAAGGGTCACTCCCAGCCACTGGATTGCCCGTGTACTGTAATGTCACACCGCCGACCCCTCAGAACAACCTTAGGCTGATTGGCCCACACTGTCCCTCCAGCACTGTCCCTGTGATGTCGGCTAGCTGCAGGACAAACTGTGCGAGTATAAGCAACACCGGGTGGCAGGTCAAATTCTGAGGCTCTGGCTGTGGTACATTTCTTCAGATATTGCTCACGGCCTTTGAAGGACGAGGAACAAGGTGGGAAAACTGGCTGAGGACTTAAGTATTCACTCAACACTCAAACGATTGCTGCTGGTATTCTGTAAAAAAAAAAAAAATACAAAGACTAATATACACATTAGCTGGTTAATGGTGCATATTTCTGTCATGTCTGCTAGGTATGCCTTTATAGCTTAGCTAGTGACATGAATTCATCAAGGTAAGATTTTCTCCTACCACTGAATACCACTGTGTAGACTATAATATCCCTAATTTGGATTATTAGTTTTGTACTTTGTGTTGAGTTTGTGATGTTCAAAGTATTTAAAAATTATATACTGAACTCATATTGTACCAAAGCTGTAACGGAACAGAGAAGAATTGATGAATGGAAGGAATAATTTATATACACTATAGAGTTTTCTTTTTTAATGGATATATACTGTATTGTAGTGTTTAATCAAAATAAAACTATTTGACCTTATGGAGGAAGGTCATGTTTTTACCACCAGTTTGGTTCACTCTCTCTTCCCATATGTGTTTGCTTATATGTCACTGTTACCCCCTTGGAGCACAATTTCATGAATCATGCATGGAAAAGATGTTCCAGGTATTTGTATGTGAACCGGAATAATATTGGGAGACGTGGTAGGCAAACAGCCAACTGTAGTTTCTTATTCTACTACTACAGGCATCCTGGAAGCAAGATGGCATCTATTTCACCCATTGATTGCACGTTTTTGAGATGTATACTGCGGTTTTCATTTTAGGTTAATCGAATGCACTTAGCTATAGTTCCCCAATTAGGAAAGCCTGAGTGTCTTGGTAACAGCCGTCCCATATCAAGCCCTGTTCCACCTTCATTCAAGTTCCACCTTCTACCTGGAAAACAAGATTTCTTTGTTTAAAGGGAAATCAGAAGAGGCATGATCTAATTCCATCTATTATATTGGGTCGCACCTTGTAAAGTGCCACCAGTATTGGCAGTGAGTCAATAACTCAAAGATGCTAATGTTTGTCCTAGTAACTTAAAAGAAGGTAAAATACAGCAATAGCTTACTCACAAAGATGGAGCGCATTGGCAAAAACTTTTAGAAGAGGCTTACTCCTATCTAATCCCAAAGAGTTTAATCCCCTGTAGATTCTGCAGTTAAGATTGATTTATGACAAGCTTTGAAAAATAATAACAGAACTCTGAGTGTCAGCTTTGGCCTTCTAGGAGATATTTAATGGGGGAATAAAACCCCAGAGCTTTCACTTTACTATCACAGTACAATACCTAATAGTTCCATGTTATATACTTTCTGCCTAAAATCCACTCTTACCAATGAGAGGGATATGGAAATTATATCGGGATAATTCCCATTGTTTTTCATTTTATCACATTCTCTATATTAGATTTTTTTTCCTATTGTCATGTTGTTTAGCTGGAGATAGCTAAGCCACTAGTTAAGAAACTCTATCTAAAAGATTACTATTTCTTAATTTTATACTTTCATTTTTTGCTTTAAAAGGGAACCTTCACACATCCTCTCATTAGCGTCATTCCTTGTAAAGTCTGTCCCATTTTCCCAAACCTCAGCCTACTGATTTCTTCATCATAAATAAGCCCTAACCATGGAAAATGTTATGAAAAGAAGATGTTGCATTTTTTTTAATTTAGCCATTAAACCAATAGGCTGAGTAGCTATTAAACCAATAGCTTCTCTGAGAAGGAGCGATGTGTTTGCTTAATTAACATCTTCCCCTAATGGAAGGATGGGGCCGAACAATATAGTTTCATTTTTGAAATATATTCTCTATTAAATCCTCTGATCTTGGCAATGATCCCAAATTCAAGGATCTAAATATGAATCTGAATGTTTATCTTCTTTTCATAGAATTCTGGGACAGTTTGATCTTTTCTTTAATGATCCCTAGAATTACTGAGCCTTCTTTCTTGTAGATTTGAAACATGCATCATGTTAGCAGTAAAGAGGGGCTCCCTTTCGCTTTGACCACTCTCCTCCAAATGTGTCACACTCTTTCATAGTTAAACGTTTGACTTATATTGCATAAGTCTTTTTGCATACAATTTCAGGCTGCGCCTTCTTATCTACTTTCACTAAATACTGATATCCAGCATTATGCTATTCCAAATCTTATGTCATGCTGTTTGTTTGTTTTTTTTTTAAGATTTTTATTGGGGAATTGGAGGGATGGGAACAGCGCTGGGGAATCTGGGGAAGGGGAACAGACAAGTTGCTATCCTTTTATTCTTCAGTCTAGTTATGGAGGATGTCGCTTTACTGGCCCATGTTGGTATTATCATTGTGCTCTTCCCGGGTGAGGCAGATCAGTCGCCGGCTTCTGGACAGCCGCTCACAGAGGCTCTTGGCAGCTTACTTGGGCTGCCGGCCACACACGGTAGCTTAAGGCAGCGCACTCACTGCAGCAGGGGCTGCAGCCTACGCCGTCACGGCGACTCACGGCAGCCCAACTCCAGGTTGAGCTGTTGTTCAGCATCTTAGCTGTAGAGGGCAGTGTCACTGGCCCTCATGTGGGATCTGAACCGGGGCCCTCTGGCGTCAGCCCAACTCCAGGGTGAGCTGTTGTTCAGCATCTTAGCTGCAGAGGGCAGTGTCACTGGCCCTCATGTGGGATCTGAACCGGGGCCCTCTGGCGTCCCAAGCCAGCTCTTAACCAACGCGCCACTCGGCCGGCCCCTGTCATGCTGTCTTTTACATTAGAATATTTGAGATAGTTGTGAAGAAAGATAGTGATTTAGAATGAAGTTATAAATCATTGTAACAAAATAAGTGGGGTACATAGGAACCAGAGCAGCTTTATGAGAGAGATTGAAAGACAAAATAAATACAACTGGGGAAGAAAATGCTGCCACAGAAATGGCTTTTGAGACCTAATAAATTGCATATTTAGACTCTGCTCCCAGTTTTGCCAGCAGTTAGAGTGTGATGGGATGCTTTCATCCTCCCATCCTCCTGATACCTATAATATATATATATATATATACTATATACACAGGTATGTATTGTGGACAGAGGTGCAGGCCCACCCCTCACCCATGCCCTGGCACTTACCATCACAAGAAACTTTGGTCACTGACAGACCAAAAAAGAAAGTATTGTAAATACCTCACCCTCAGGGCGAAGTTAAAACAAATTGTTTGGGGTTTGCATCGAAATAATATCTTTGAATAGTAGTTTCTCAATTATGTCCATGGAAGATTGCTTTCTTGGGATGCTTAGAGTTGTTATAAAAAACACTAAGGAGAATTATAATTAGGAGACATGGTTAGCAAAGGTTAAGCAATCTTTTTAAAAGGTACCTAATTTCTGAAAACCTTTAACGCATCACTTTATGTTATGAATTTCTAAGAGGAAGACATAATGTGCCTAGTTCCTCAAACTTACATAAACACAATATCCTTTTATCACAAGCTGTATCAAAAGACTAAAATTAGAAGGAAGATATATTTTGTTAATTAGACAAAAATAACCTTTTAGGTAGTCCACCAAAAGAGGGTTTATTCGGGAAAAGAAAACAAAACCACCACAGCACCTTCTGGGTGCACGCACCTTCTGGCCAGCTACCCACATGCAAAAGAGAGGGATCTCCCAAGATGGTTCCCATACATACTCCTCCCAACCCCCCCACCCCTGGCAGGAAGTTAGAACCATAAAGCTTAACAGGAAGTCTGGACTAGAGAGTAACCGGAAGCCCAGGTCCAGCCACAGAACTCTTACTTCCCTGGTCAGTTTCCTTAAAGTGCCAGTTTGCTTTAAAAATTTTTTTAAACGTTTTTAAAAATTCTATCAGAGAGTCCTAAAACAAGAGTACAAATATAGTTATTTTATTTCTATAGAAACCATGTTATATATCAAGATGTCATATCTCAACCCTACTTCCAACTATGACAACTTTCAGTGACTGCACAAGTGTGCACTGTTTCCTCTGTGAATGTGTGAGTCTGGAAGGCGATGCCATGGTGCCAGAATTTCTGGGCCATATTTTCTTAAATCATTTTTGTTGAAGGATTTGCTGCTTATATCTAAAATTATAGTAATAGTCATATAGCTATATAGATACAGGCCTCTCCAACGAGCCTTTATACCTCTATGTGAGTACAAAAGAGAACAAGAGTGACTTATGCGTTCATTTATTCCACAGAGCTTTTATTGCATACTTCCTAATTTCAAGACTTTGTGCTACAGTCTATGGAGCCCCTGCTTTTAGGAAGTTGATGATTTTCAGCATTAATTATACCAGTATGTAAATAGCTAAAACTATAAAAAATTGTTCATGTAAAGATAGGATTTTGAGAAGGAGCAGAAGGCTTCTCTGGCTATGGCTTTATGAAGATTTTGACCTTGGCTACGTTGAATAGATGGAATTTGGGCATACAGACATGAGGGTGGGTGAGTGACAGTCACAGCCAAGAGAAATGCCTGAAAGAAAAGGAAAGAAACACAGAAAACATGAACATGATAATTCAGGCTGATTGGAGTAGGAGGTGACTAGAGAGGAGACGGGAACAGGAGGAGTACTCGGAAATCCACAGTGGGCCTGATTGGCATGACCTTGAAAGCAAGGCAAAGAGGAAACAGGTGAACGGGAGCTTCTCAAGATTTTTGAATGAAAGGTAGGTAATGCGATCTCAGCCAGGGTTCATAAAGAACCATGGGCCTCAAAAAGTAGGATGGATAAGACTCGAAAAGGCTCTTCATTCAGAAACCAGAGATGAGGACAATAATAGTTAAGGTTTGGCACTGAGCTACAGCTACCGTTAGCATTGTTGGGATAAGTCAGAAATGAGTACTAGCTCTGAACTCTTCACACAGCAATTCTATTGCACATGCAGCAAAGCTTTGGGGGTATACATCTTATTTTTCCCTCTTGGAGAGAAACTTCTGCATGTATGTGCCCTGTGTTGAGTTGCATTACGAGGCATGGTTATTATAACCTGTCAGGGTAAAACAAATGAAAACTGAGCTGAAATTGGAGACAGCTTGGGAGGGCTGCCAACTTCCCATCACAATACATTCAGTATCGATACACAATACGCAGTGAAATCTGATATCAACTGCCTAAGCTCCCTTGTTTAAAAAAAAGGACTTATCCATTATGGCACAGAAAAAGACCCAATTTTTGTTTTCTGTACCCTATGGATGCCATGTCTTGTATACAAGACCAGAAATCTCTACTTCTTCCTAAGCTATTTTGTCCCAAACCCTCCTTACTAAGAAAGTTGTTCTCTTCAGGGAGCTGAGATTATTTTCCTCTAGTTCTCAGCTTTAGCGTTTGTTTCAAGTTCAAATCTTTATCACCTGCTTTCTGCAGCGTTTTGCAACCTCCAATCTTCTCTACGAAGAGATTTGCCGCTATTATGTGTCATCAGTGCCAAGAGCTTCTCGCTCTGAGCTGGGTTCTCGGCTGCTCTCGGCATTGTACACACACAGTGGGGGTGAAAGGCATCTGATACTGTTCTGTAGAGGAAAATCACTTCCTGATTGATGTCCTCACAGAAATCGGATTCTTCTGGGCATGGGGCTGCTTTTGCTAAGACAGTATCAACCAGCTCCCTGACTGCTAAAGCTCAGGGAGTGCTCTGATATTTGTGTTTGATATGTGATTGGTTTTGTTTTACTGCTTTATTCTGTTTCACTCTCAGCATTGGCATAGAAGGAGAGGGAACAGGTCAGATACTCCGCAAACAGGGGAAGCCATAAATCTGAGTAGGGGTGAACACCAACACAGGATCTGAGAGACTGGCAAGAAACAAACCCATGATGATGCACAGGCCCAGACCCACTCAGCTAGATGGCACCCCATTGGAGGAGAGTCACGTTTTGAGTGCTCAAGGCCTCACTCCTTCAGTGTCTGGTGTATACAGGGGCTAGGAGGGTGTTCAGGGGCGGAGAGGGAGAAGGTGAGGCATGGAGATATAGAGGTTCTGGAATTCAACATAGGGAAGCTTCATGTTTCTTGCTAAAAGATTCAGTGGCCCCCTACAAATGGCCCAAGAAAAGACTTCTGACTAAAGGTGGGGGAAACTTAGAGCCATATTGCTTCTTCTATACCCCAAAAGTTTTTACTGTAATACCTTTGAAACAATCAATGTTCGCATTGCCGTAATGCTATCATAAGACTCCCCAACTTCTTAACAGTGTATGCGTGTGTGTGTGTGAAGTTTGCTGCTGATTTTCCTGGGCTCTTGAGCAAGTAAGTCAGTAGGCGCCTCTGTGCAAATGTGTTCTCTTCTTTTGTATAAAATATCTCAGATAATACAGGGCTCACTTTTTCTTAAAGAACTATGAGTGTGCTTACCTTCCCATTACAGGGACACTGGAAGAAAAGCCACGTACATAACACAGTCTGGGTCATCTGTATCAGTCCCATTGATTGTTTTTAAGCGGCTGAGAAAACAGACACAGGAAAATCATCAGGTTTTTTGTTTGTTTGTTTTAAGAAACAGGGCGATCACCTGTCTCTTTTAAGTGTTTTAAATTATGGTCTACAGGAATGAGGCCACATTTTCCAATGACATGCACAAGCCAATTTCATCCTTTGCAAAAGAGAGAGGAGTTACTTAAGGTGTTTAATAGCAATGTAATAGAGAGCAATGGCCTGAGACTAAAAAAAACAACGATTTAAATTGGACATTAAGAAAATTTCACTTGAAGCAAGGGCAATTATACAATGAAATAATTTCCTAAGGGAGAAACAGTGAGATGGCATTAAAAGAGTTGTTTAAAAGAGAGTAGATAAAAACAATTGCAGCTGAATCTGCTGGAAGATCATTTTATGATTTATTGCTTTCCTATGCCTGCGTGTCATCTTCACTGGAGAATTGCAAGGCTCAGGGAGCTTACCTTACAGCCAGGAACGGTCCGCACGGTACCAGAGAACTATGGTGTCTGTATTCTCTTTTTCTTCGTGCAAAAATGTAAAGCTATAAATGCAATATCAGTAAAAGAGGTAAGGAGAACATAGGTCCCTCTAGTTGTTCAAAAACTACCCTGTGTTCTAGAATATTTTTATACACGCACACGTATCTATATTATCTATTTCTACTACCTATGTGTGTAAGTATGTATGTATCAATCTATCTGTCTGTATATATATTTAATCATTCATATCTTCAAGCATCTAACTGATTGATTTGTTCAAACTGATGGCTGTTAATCAGTTGGTGTCACCAAGCACAAGGATGCATGATATGATTATTCCTTCACCCCAACATATTGCTACACTTGCAGTGTGGAATAGGTTTTACCTGATACCAGAAGTCTTGAGTTTGAATCCCAGCAAATGCCCCTCCTACACCTCACCCACCTCCACCCCCCACTCCCATCCCCCCATTCCTACTCCCCCCCACACACACACACACACTGGGTTTTGTACAAGTCCCTTAACCTCTCACAGTTTCACATTCCACATTTGCAAATAGAAATGTAAAATGCCATATTGGCTGAACACTGTCAAATTACAGAGGTTAGGTCCATTTTTTAGTGCACCCTTGTATATGATTCTAAATGAATCTGGCTGCCACATTGGCCTACAAAATTCCCTGAAATTCTTCCTATTAAGGTTCTTTCTGGAAACCTATGCATTTTAGTGGCTATCTTACATTTTCTCTTATGCTATCTAAGAGTGTCCTCCCGGAGGAATCCATCATTGCAATCTCATTTCTGATCTTGCTGTCCCCTAACTCACTCAGGAAAAAGGCCACGTCATACCTCACTCAGTCTCCATCAGTCTTCACTACACCTACTGCATGCCTAGTCCTTGTTTGTATTAGCTGTCCACCCTGAGACAATCTGAAAACACAGTGTTTGCATCCAGCCTTACTAACACACACGTGCAGGCAGCACACTACCAGAGGGGACTCACACATGCTGTAGTTCCAGCTGCCTGAGTGTGCGGGCTCAGTGTCATATGAAATATCACATCATAAAGGCCGAGGACCCAGAAATGCCTCCAGGCATTCAGAACATGCAGTTCTTTTTTATTTTTTCCTTTGTCCTTCAGTCCTGTATTACTTTCCAATGGCTGCCACAACAAAATACTGCAAACTGGGTGGCTTAAAACAAGAAAAACATTCTTGCACAGTTTTAGAAGCTGGAAGTCGAAAATGAAGGCATTGGTAGGGTTATGTTCCCTCCAAAGCTTCTTGGAAAGGATCTTATCTCACTTCCTTCAGATGTTGGTAGCCCCAGGTGTCCTTTGACTTGTGGTGATGTAACTTCCATCTCTGCTTGTCTTCACGTGGCCGCCTTTTATATGTGTCTCTGTGTCTTCTTTCCTCTTCTTATAAGGACACCAGCCACAGAGAGTTAGGGTTCACTCTAATGACCTCAGCTTAACTTGATTACATCTACAAAGACCCTATTTCCAAATAAGGCCACATTCACAGGTACTGGGAGTTAGGACTTCAACATATCAATTCAACACATAACACACCCAATGCCTGCAGGTCTCCATCTGTAGCCAAAGCTCAGGCCATCCTCTCAGCTGCTGTCCATCATCGGTCCTGCAGTGAGTGGCTGGTTGTGTTTCATAAAAAAATCAGACTTCGGATAAAGAAGATCAAATTTCAAATCCTTGAATATAATATGTGGGTGACAGTGGATAAGCCTTTCTTTCCTCAAACATTTCTTCTTCTGGATACTTTTCCTATAGCTTCTTGATCCCCTAGTAAGACAGAATAGAGTTACCACTCCATGTTACTGTCATTACTTTTCACATAACTTGATTGCAACCTTCTCTTCCTGACTGTGGACTCCATCTTCTCCCATTGGACAAGTTAGTCGGTCTTTGAATCTTTACTTACTTATCTGCAAAATAGAGATGATGGCTTCTACTTCACTTGATAGTTTTAAGGATAAAGTGAGATTTCAAATAGGAAGTCCTGTGGAAGCATCTGTCACTGCAGGAAGCCCCGTCCCAGTGTCTGTCACTAAATTTCCCATTGTGGTGCCATGTTCCTCTGATCCACTGCGACGTTTGGGAGACTCACATTCAATAAGTGTGGTGGGTGGTGGGGGTTAGGACTTCAGGACTTCATTTGTTTAGAGAGATCTACCAATGGCTCTATTGATCAGTGAGATTTGGACTAGATGACCTTTGAGACCCCCAACATTTCGGAGACAGTTAAGACCTATGTAGAATATGTCTATGCCATGCTGTTGAGAAATATTTAATAATTCCATCTAGGTTTTCAGGACTATAAAAGTGTTTAGGGTAAGTCTCTGAGTGTAAAAAGGGGACTACTCAAAGCCATGGGGTTCATGCTCTTTTAGAAGGCATAGAGAGTTCAAAGACAGATAGAATTTGGAAGGATTTGCAAAAAACTAGTTCTCCTTTGTAGAGTTTTAAAAAAAATAATGCTCCTGAAATAGCTTTTTATTGGAACAACCACCTTTGGTCTTTGTCTCCTTCCCCCTTGCTTTTTTAGAGGTAGATTGTTGTTCGCCTGTCTGTTTTGCTCCAACAGATATCATTAATCATTTCCACATCGGTTATTTCCACAACTCTCTGCAGGTCAAACGTTTTGGCATGCCTCTCCAAATTTACCTCTCCTTGCAGTACTGTGGCCCCTAACTTATGGTGACTAAGCATAACCACCAGGCACTGTCACTTTGGGGTGACATCATTCCTGTGAATATTCATGTGCCCGGCTCCGTGACCCCCTCTCCTACCATCAGCCTGGCCTTCGAAGGAAGCCACCACTGATTGTCTTACTGATGCTGGTGTCCTTCTCACCAGCACACCTCTGATAATCTTAATGAATCGTCCTCAATGAAATCATATGTCCCTCCAATGAAAGAAACTTCTGATGGGTCTTCTGACCTTTTAAAATGTACCCTTCTCCATAAGCCCACTCCCCTCACCCTTGTTATTCCTCCCTCCATCATCTGTCATTAAAGCTTGGGCCCTCTAATAGAGTTTGCCACACCCCCCGGGGTTCTTACCCAAACGTTAAATCCTGCATCCTGAGAAAGTGTTATATTCTAGCTCCCATGATCAAACGCCCTTAAAATCTGACCTTAAAAATCCCTCTGGGTCCTGGAGGTACCTGCTCTCTAATTATTGCTGTTCCTTCCTGTATTCATCTCTTTCTTCCCTTATCAGGCCCAGCAATTATCCAGTCAGTGTTCAGGGATTCACACTCCTTATCAGCCCACCAGCCAAGAGAGGAAGAGAGGCCATCTATTGGAGGGGAAGGGCTTTCACAGTGTCTTCCAGCACAACGCTGGGAAAGGGCCACCTCTCTGAACTCTGAAGTTCCAGAGGAACCCACAGAGCAAGCATACCTGGGACATCTATAAGGGTGCCCCCATCCATGGCTCAGGGTCTCTAATTTTCTCAGCCTGGGCCCTGACTTGAGCACTGCAAACCTTCCCAGTAGTCCATAAAAAAATCTCTGGACTTTAGAGCTCACGTTTGCTGTCTGCTGCTCAGCTGTGTCACTGCAGATGTGAGAAGCCTCTTTGTAAGTTTCCAAGAGGCCCTCTGCCTCTCACTCTTAAGACTTGAGAACTGTTTGTTAATGGTCTTCAGTTCTCCGTTAGCCTTGTGCAGTGTATCTACACCATTTAGCAGTAGCTAACCACCACTCCACTGGATTGGTAGGCATTGTTCTCCTCATACCTTTCATATGCTTGAATCATCATACCTACAGGGGTGCCTTCCTCCACAGGGATGCTTTTCCCCATCACCACCAATACAATATTGAGCAATGTAACTCTGTACCAGGGAACTCAGGATGGTGTCTTCCTTGCCAGCCCCTGAGTCCCATCTAACTGCCCATTATCTTGTACCACTCTTGGTACCACTTCTGTTAGTTAAGGTCCTCTGAGAAGCAGATGGGAAGGCTTTGGAGGAAAATTTGGTAAGGACAAATGTGGCAGGAGCTGGAGGAGGGCAGCAGAGTCACCTGACCATGATGGAAGCCTGACCCCTGTGGAGAGGAGAGGGGAGGAACAAAAAGTCCGGGTAATAAAAGCATTAGGATTCAATGCAATTCAAGAAAGCTTCATCAAGATCAATGGGAAGTCCTCAAGTCACAGTTGCCGTCCAAGGAGACTCACATCTCTCAGGAATGAGCCCACCTTTGCATCTCTGCTGAGCTCAGTCTGTATTTTAGCAGTATGTGTAATGGCGGCCTTGTTGTGGAGAAACCAATGGCTTTCAGAGCACAGCGGCTGGGGTCCTCAGTCAATCCCACTTCCCGCAGTCAGAGATCTCTGAGGCCTATTCCCACGGCTGCCACACACAGGGACCCGGAATCCATCCATCTTGAGGATTTGACCTTCTATTTGGCCTAAAGTCCTCTTCATTCTGCCAGTGAATAGGAAGGGTGAGAAGCGACACACATCCCTCTGATCACATTGGTGAGAATCAATCACGTGGATACACTTCATTGAAAGGAGAGTCTGGGAAAGGAGTTCCTGGTTAAGGGGGCCGCTTAACAACAAGATGCCTACAATATGGAAAAGAAGTACAAGCCTTTGGTAGTGGGTCCTTCCTGCCACTTAGACTAAATAAGAGTGAGTAAAAAGACTAATAAAAATGTTAGTATTCTGATGAGGTTAATGATAAAAAAATATAATACTTTATCCAATAATTGAAATGCGATGAAAAAATAAAATTAGATGTCTTACCCTACAGAGTACACAAAAATAACATTGAAGTGGATGAAAAATCATAAATAAGTGAAGTGATTTGATGTGTTAATTAACTTGATGAGGGAAATCTTTTTACATTGTATACATATATCATATTATCATGTTAGACTCTTTAATATCTTACAATTTTATCAATTATACTTCAATAACGTGTAAAAGAAAGAAAAAATCCTAACTATGGAATGCAAAGCCATAAAGTGTTAGAAGCACATCTTCATGTCCTCGGGTTATATATTGATTTTTAAAGAAATAACACAAAAATCACAATAAAAAATTATTAATAAATGTTGATTACCATAGAATTTAAAACTCCTCTAATGAAATGTCACCGTGACGAGGTGAAAAGAGAAGCCATTGACTGGAAGATATTATTCATATTCAAAATATGTAAAGAACACTTATACATCAACAAAAAAGACACACAATCCAATAGAAAAATAGAAGACAGAATTGAACAATCAATCCACAGAAGCATAAACTTGAAGGCCAATAAGGATATTTAAATAAAGGCTCAGAATTACTCGTGATCAGGGAAATGACAAATTTAAAATCCTAGATTTCATTTTACTCTCAATCACCTTAGCAAAAATAACAAATCAGGCAACAATAAGTATTGGATGAGAATGTGAAGCAACAGCAGGAGCTCTTATCCACAATTAGAGGTGTATGAATTCATTCAATCACTTTAGAAAAGCAAGTAATAGTACCTAGTAAGGTGGAAAATAAGCATATTCAGCATCCAATGATTCTACTTGTTAGGAAGACGCCCTAGCGTGCCCCGTGCACAGGTAAACAAGCACGTGCTTCCAAGGATGATTCATGGTAGTGTTTCTAAGAGAGGAAAACTGGAATCAACCTAAACGCCTACAAGCAGGAGAACAGGTCAATCAATACATTCATCCAATGAAATATAATACAACAGTAATAATGAATGAACTAGAGCTGTAAACGTCAGCATGAAAAAAATCTCAAACATGTGTAATAAGCATACAAATAGTGGAGGCGTATCTAAAATATGACACATTTGAAAACTTTCAAAATAAATGTATGGTTTATGAATACGGATAAAGTGTAATTTAAAATGAACAATAAAATGCACATGCGAATAATAAATATGACACTCAGGCTAGGGGTTAATTCTGGGGAAGATGGGGTAAGAAATGAAATGCATATAGTTACATAAGAAGCTTTAACTAGATCTGAAATACCCGACGTGAAATGAATGTAAAAACAATGATTTCACAAAAAATAGATGACTAAATATCAGATAGTAAAATGTATTCTCTAGAATTTCCTGAAAGCTTGACATTAGAAAGTAAACATTAAGACACATAGGAAGTATTTTGTCGTTTTAGTATTATTCCTTTACCTCTGAGTTTGGTGAATCTTGTAACTGAGAAATAGCCTATATTTCTTTACACAAACATTAGAGGGTATAAAAGGATACATTCTGGAGATTCGATAGTTCATCCATGAATACCGCAAGCATTTTCTTTTTTGCCTGTCTTAGGAGACAGGTTGCTTCACAAAGTCATTGGGATACTGGCTGCCTATTTAGGCGTCGGACTTTTTTTTTTAACTATCTTTTTTTTTTAAAGAATTTTTCTTTTTAAATTTTTTTATTGGGTAACAGTGTGTTTTTTCCAGGACCCATCAGCTCCAAGTCAAGTCGTTGTCCTCCAGTCTAGTTGTGGAGGGTGCAGCTCAGCTTCCAGTCCAGTTGCCATTTTGAATCTAGTTGGGGGGTGGGGTACAGCCCACCATCCCATGCGGGAATGAAATGGGCAACCTTGTTGTTAAGAGCACGCACTCTAACCAACTGAGCCATCCAGCTGCCCACCGGCAGCTCAGCGGAAGCTCAGCTCAAGTCGTTGTCTTCAATCTAGTTGCGGAGGGTGCAGTTCACTGGCCCATGTGGGAATTGAACCAGCAACCTTGTTCAGAGCATGCACTGCAACTGAGCCAACCGACCACCCCTAGGCATAGGACTTTCTCAGAAGAGATAGCAGAACTAAAACTATGTTAAAAGAAGAAAAGAAGTACCTATGTGTGAGTGTGAGAGTGTGTGTGTGTGTGTATGTGTGTGTGTGTGTGTGTATGTGTGTCCTCAGATCTCAGGCTGTGTATTATTGAATTAGATTGGATTTCTCAGAACTTTTGGAGCATTTGGGTATTGCTGGTACTTTTGTGTTCTGTTGAATTCAAATAACATTTCATCTGTATTTTTATTGCTTTTATAAATAGCATTTACTAGACATTCATTGAATACTAACAGTACAGGCTAACTGAACAATTGAATTAATTATATTTAGGATTTTCTTTAGATAAATATGCTTCTTCAGGGGTCTGATTTCTTTTTTTGACAAACCCAAATGCCTACTAGTGAATCTGATTTCTACAACTCCAGACAAGTTTCTGATATGAATTTCCACATATCAGAAAGGTATTGTTAAGCTGAAACACTGTTTATTCTTCTAATTTCTATAAGATTTTGTACATCACCATACCAGTAAGAAATCACTGAATTGTAAACTCTTGCACCTCACAAGATAGTAGAGAGAATTTAACATTAGAGGAAGCCCTTCAGGGTGAATTTTGAAAGCTCATAGTAAGGGTCAGGAATACAATCCAGATGTTCTAGTTTCCATCTTAGTGATTATTCATTCTAAAATAAATGTGCTTCATTATTTTTCTTTCTGTGAGAAAAAAAGTCATATAATCATCAGCCTCTCCTTTTTAAAAAATTCATAATGCCCAACTTAAATTTTAAAAAATTATAAAACATGCAAGGAGAAAACAAACATAAAGATTAATTAGATAATAGAAGCAAATTCAAAGATAAGTAAATTAGAAAGTAAATGGAGAAACTTTAAATGGCCATCATAAACAATTCAGAGAAAATAGATGTTTTTTTAAATGGCTGCAAAGATGAAGATTTTTACTTGAGATCTGGAATCTACAGAAAGGAATCAAATGGATAGTCTACAATTGAAAAGAATATAATACCTATAACTGAGAACTACTGGATGGGTAAAATGACACATTTAGCAGAGAAGGACAGAATTAGTGAACTCAAAGATAAACTAGAGAAAATATCAGAACTGAGGCATAGAGGCACAGAAATGATGAGAAAGGCAAAAAAGAAGAAAAAAAGCATAGGAAATGTGTAGAGAGCAAAGGATGTAACATAAATGTAACTATAGTCCGAGGTGAAGAGGACAGAGAGATGCAAGCAATAAAGAGTAAATGGTCAAGATGTTTCCTAACATGCTGCAAATGGCAACCCACAGATTCGAGCAGCTCAGCAAAACCTAAACAAGATTAATACAAAAGAAATCACAGGCTTCTTTGGGCTACTCATGCTGAGCTTGTGCTCGATCAGCTGCTGGGTTCACAGAGGGCTGGATGGTGCAGGATGGCCTTAGCTGAAATAGGTTGTATCTGCTCCACGTGGTCTTCTCATCCTGCAGCACGCTCTCCTGCTTGTTCTCATGACAGCAAGGGGGCTCAAGAGAGGAAGAAGTTAAGCTCAGAACTGACACATGTCACTGCCACCACCTTCTACTAGCCAGAGCAAAATACAGGGCCAGCCAGATTCAAGGGGTGGAGAAATGGTTTGCACTTCTTGATGGGATGAGCTGCAAAGTCACAGTATATGGAGTATGGACACAGGGCGGGGAGTAATTACAGGCAATTTTGTAACAATCTACTGACGCTTATCTGGGGAACCCACAGCTCTTTTCTTCTAATTGGTTCTGACAACCAGAGTTGGGTTACATTCTATGAGTTGGAAAATCAAAGGAAATCATACAATTTGTTTAAGATTAAATGAGTGGTAGAGACTTCACCTTATTATAATAGGCTATCTTTCAAATGCCTGCCCCAAACCATCTATTATATTATAAAGCTCTAAATGAGGAATAACACTGCCATCTAAATGTGTCTTAAAATGTGCTCTATTTGGTCATTAAAGTGTTTTCAAAGTTTTGCACTAGTTGCTGAAGATTTCAAGTAGAGTTCAAATTCCAACTTCTGTTGAGCATCTGAGGAGCCACAGCACCAGGCCCAAATGACTTCATTGCAGCACCTGTGTAAGAGAATGTTTTCCCAACTGTAAGGCCATGTTTTCCCCAAGCTGCCCTAGCACCAGCGTTCCCCATAACCTCACCCATAACCGCTTCCCTCATTACCTTCCTGACCTTTGAAGCATTTGAGTTTGTAACTCCCTGCTGAATGCCAGGGGCTCAATTCTATTGTTAAATAATTTATTAGCTTCTAATATTACAGGATCGTTCATTTGTTTCTTTTTCTTAGTGAAGAAGAATGAAACACAAAAATGAGTCACCTTTTCCCCTCCCTGCCTTCTATCCCAAGAATCAGCAATTACACTGAGCCCTGGAGTTGAAGATCTTGTAAAAATGCCGATTCTGCGTCAGTGGGTCTGGCTGGGGCCTGATATTTGTAATTTTTTTTAGAGTTTTTTTTTTAATTGGGGAGTTGGGGGATCAGAACAGTGCTGGGGAATTGGGGGAAGGGGAACAGACAAGTTGCTGTCCTTTTGTTCTTCAATCTAGTTGTGGAGGACGTTGCTTCACTGGCCCAAGTTGGCACCATCATTGCGCTCTTCCCGGGCGAGGCAGATCAGTCGCCAGCTTCTGGACGGCCGCTCACTGCGGCTGTTGGCCACTCACGCTGGCTGCTGGCTACACACAGTAGCCCATGGCAACCCACTGCCACAGGGGCTGCAGCCTACGCCATCGCCGGTGACTCACGGCAGCCCAGCTCCAGGTTGAGCTGTTGCTCAGCATCTTAGCTGTAGAGGGCAGTGTCACTGGCCCTCATGTGTGGGATCTGAACCAGGGCCCTCTGGCATCCCCAAGCCAGCTCTCAACCAATGCGCCACTTGGCCGGCCCTGAGGCTCTGTATTTCTAACAAACTCCCAGGTGATGCCTTTGCTGCTGGGACCCATTTCTGGCTGCCATATATCCTTGAGAACTGCAACCTCCCTAAGCTCCAGAGCGAGGCTGAAGAGGCTTTGTTTTCACAACTTAAAGTTCAAGAAGACAAAGAGCTGGGTTGTTCTGGAGAAGGGCAGATTGCTGTTTGATGACTGGGGTTGGGGGAGAGGGAATTGTCCACAATGATGGGAAAATCTCTAGGCCTAGAAAAGAATAGCTGGGTTTTGTGGGTCCTATAATTAACAAGAACCTGTTCTCTTAGAGAGCCAGCCTCACGGGACCCTGATAAGGTGAGGAGGGATGACTCAGGATTCAGACATAAATAGCAGGGTGGGCTTCATGGACACGCAATCTTTGTAGTCTCACAGAACTCCACACTTAGGAGGGCGTGCACTCAAGTTAAAGCTCTGCTGTCACCATCTTGAAAGTCTTAATACATTTGAACAAGAGGCCCTGCATTTCCATTTTGCACTGATCTCCACAAACTGTGTAGCTGTTCCTGAGTCGCAGTGAGAATAACCTCAAAAGATGCCCATTTGACAAGAAAGAGGAAACCCACCCATCTTTGAGCTACTGCCTGAGTTCTGATAAGAAGGATTTGAGAGACAATCATAATGAACTTATCTTTAAGCCCGTCCACCTGTGCCTCATCTTCTTTAAGTGCTACGTAAGATTCAACAATTGTTTGTAGCCTCAGAAGAAGGGAGTCCTCCAACATGACTGAGCTTGAATTTCTTGTCACCCAGGGGAGAGCAGGCTCTGAATTAAACTTAATTTGATTTAGATAAATAATGAGGCTTTAAAAAAAAACCAAAAAAAAACCTTGGGTGATGGAACAAGGAACTGCACAGGTTTAGAAAAACAGATCAATCTGATTGAGAATCTTACAGGCAGCGGAGAATAGTTATAAGTACATAAACACCTAGCCAAAAGGACATCATGTCAGCTAAATTGATTGACTGTTAAATGGAGGGTAGCTTGTGATTACATCTGTTCGACAGGCTGTTGTAGCCACATCATCAAAGCCGTGTTAGTATGGGCCAGGAGCCAAGCAGGGGAAAGAGCTGGTTACGGGCACGGGTGCTCTGGTGGCGTTCATTAAAATCGGATGCTGTCAGGCATTTTGAGTGATGAACTGGAACAGGGAGCAGTTGACATTTGTTCAGATCTTTCAAGGGAAGCTGGATGTGTGAACAAGAAGAGTTTGAAGAAGATCTTCATTAGTGATGAAGTGATGCATCAAAGCTTGCAGAGGAGGTTTTCATGCCCAGAGGCCCAAGAAAATACATGTGTCAAAATCAGAAGGGAAGCCCATGTTGCTGCTTCTTTTTTTTTCTCTCCTTTGACATCAATTTGCCTTGCTCGTGTAAAATTAATCTCACAGGGTCCATCTATCCTGTATGGTTAGAAATTAAGACACAATTGAAAATGTCTGTATCATCTAATAGAATCAAACTGTGCCTTTTTTCTTTAGAAACCAAGCAGGTAACCCATTGAATACCCGCCATGTCAGCGGCCCTCTGCTTTGTGCCAGGGGCTGTGAAAGAGTACAAAGATGAATCAGGCTTCTGTCCTGCGATCGAGATTACACTTTTCAGAGACAGACAGTACATGGACAAAAATGAAGTAAAAAGTCATGTCCTGAGAAGGATGCTGTGAAAAACGCCTACAGTTATTGTGAATTCGGGAGCTTTATTCCTCCTTGGAAAGGCTGGATGGGAGGATGAGGTACAAGGTGATGGAAGATGAAGCAGCCTTCTTGTTGGGCCTTAAGACATTGGTAGGATTTGACTTTTCATGTCAATGGGGAAGGCCATTCTAAAAGCAAGAAGCAGCTTGGGTAAAGACATGGAGGCAGTGAAGAGTGGACAGCCATGCAAACTGTTAGGGAAAATCAGCAACCTAACGAGCTGAGATGTGTGGCTCTGAAACACATCTTAGAAGGAGGGACTGCAGCAGTGAGAAAATCCTAATCCCTTAAGTGATATCAATGCTTTCAGCTATCTATCTGTGTTGGTTGGTTTGTTTTTAAAAGACCTTCATAAGCTCTTAATATTCTTAAGTCCATATCGATTCTCAAAAGGAAGATGCATCGGTTTGCTTTTTGAAAAAATAAAATTGTTTTCTAGAACAGTTTTAGATGTATAGAGTTGTCACAAAAATAATACAGCATTCTTGTAAAGCACAACCAGTTCCCTGTTCTAAATATCTTACATTAGTGTGGTCTATTTGTCACAATTAATGAAGTAGTGTTAATAGATTCTTATTAGCGAAAGCCCATGCTTTCTTCAGATTTCCTTGGTTTTATTTGTCCATTTTCTGTTCCAGGGTCCCACTTAGGATACCATATTAAATTTTAGTAGTCTTGCTTCCTGAGGCTCCCCTTAATTGGGACAATCTCTCAGACTTTCTTTGCTTCTGGTGACCATAAAAGTTTTGAAAACTGATGTTCCAGTATTTTGTAGAATGTCCCTCAAATGATATTTAGCTGATGTATTCCTTATATTATAATTAGACTGAGGTCACAGGGTTCGGGAGGTCAAGTGCCATGTTCATTACGTATCAAGTGTACATACTATCCACAGGGCTTATTGTTGATGTTGCTCTTGATCTCCTGGCTGAGGTATTGTTTGTCAGGTTTATCCACAGCAAAGTTACTGTATTTTGTTTGTTCATTTGTTTTTCGTACTCTAGAAGAGGTCATATTCTCAGCTCATACTTCAGAAGTGAGGTACTGTGCTCCATCTCCTTGAGAACAGAGCATCTACAGTTGACTCTAGTTGCGTGGGTCTATTTACAAGGAAAGTGTTCTTATTCACTGGTCTGTGTATCTATTCTATCAACAATGCCACATTGTCCTGATTACTGTTCTCTGATAGTAAGTCTTGATATCAGTGGCCAGTCTTCCATCTTTGCTCTTCTTCCGTGTTTTGATGCTTTATTCAGGTCTTTCACCTTTCCATTAAACTTCACAATCAGGTCTCATTATCTACAAAATAGATGATAGACATGTAGACAAAAGAATAAATAAGACAATTTAAAGTAGTAGCGATCATTGACAGTGATATGTGGTAGACAGTGACTGGGGGCTAATTTTGCCAGTGCAGTTAGGAAAGACCTCCTTAGAAAAGGTCATCTGAGATAACTAAAAGAAGAGAAAGAGTGAACCTGTCAAGTTCAAGAAAATAAATCATCAGCGAAGAGACTAATGAGTAAAGGGCTCTGTGTAGGTTTTAATTTGCTTTGTTTTAGCAACTCCAAGAACAGTGTGGTTGCTGCTAAGCTAAGCAAGCCGGGGAGAAATGGAAGAAATGGAAGTTGAATGAAGGGATAGCACGAGGTGGGAATTAGAACATGTAGGGGCTGATGGGCAATTATAGACAGAGTTTTAGGCAGCAGGGGCAGGTCAGAGCGACCCTGGAAAATTGTTAGACAGAATCAGGCAGGCACCTTAACACTTGATTGAAATTCACATATAACAGATAATTTCTTGCATTGTGTTCAAAATTTTTCCCACTCTTTTTTTTTAAACCTTTGTAGCAGTTATAAAGGTAGGCTAGAAAGCATGAAAAAAAATAAGTCAGAGAATTTTGTACCTTCCATTATGAACCAAAGTTTCCAGTAACCATAAATTCCTGCTTCACTTGCAGAAAAGATTAAAATACAAAGCAGTGAGTGTCCATGTAATTTGAGATGTTCTTTTGACCTTGGATTTATTTGTGTACAGTCCTCTTTTTCAATTTCTTACTGTTCTTTTATTATATCTCTCTCCCCTGGTTCTCTCTCTCTCTCTCTTCCTCCCTCCCTCTGTCCCCCTCCCCCTTTAAGTTTGGTTCTATCTATATCTATCTATCTATCTATCTATCTATCTATCTATCTATCTATCATCTAATCTAATTCAAGACCTCCCAAGGTTAATCTGTTAGCATTGCAGCATCAGCTTGACTAGAGGGACTTTATGCTTCAACGATATAGGATTATTTGCTATCCCCCCAAACTTCTGCCTTATCTGTTTGCTCATGCTCTTTCCTTTCCCCTGCCACCAAGGCCCCACCCTACAGAAATCCTACCAATCCTATAGGAGCCAGTCTCTACAAATCACTTCTTAAGAGTCAAAATGCTAGAGATGACTTTTGCCCTGGGTATTGCTAGATCTGAACTGTGCTTTGGGGAAATTACTCTGACATCCGTGTGCAGCGTAACTGCAAGATTTAAAAAAAAAAAAAAAGGAAAAGGAAATAGTGCAGGTTGGTAAGACTTAGAAAAATAGTTTTGAAAGCCTATGAGCCATTTTCCCCAAAGATTTGTAGTTTCTGCACATTTTCCCCAGTCTTATGTGTCAGTGGCACAGGTGGTCAGCAATTTTCTTTCTTAATGAGGACAAATGAGTCCTGGATGTTTGACGGAGTCTGGCTGAGTCTCTGTGATGGTGACAAAATCACCAGCTCGGTCTCGGGAGTTGAAAGAATACTATGTAAACATGGCTGTGAGTCACATGCATTCAATTTAGGCAATTGCATTTGGACGTGTGATGATTCTATCTGAAAATGGGATCAGTCAGGGAGAAAAATGGACTTTGTGAGGCTGAAACAACAAGTCACTCACCAAAAAATTGAAATTTTCATTTTATCCCTGAGTTCTTGGATGAAGCTGTCCATGTCTCTGAAGCTCCAGAGAGTTCTTTTTCTCTCTTGTGTTAAAGATGGAGTGTGTGCTTATGTGTGTGTGTGTGTGTGTGTGTGTTTACCAAATGCCTGCAATGATCCCGCTCTATTTGATACGAGCAAGATGCATGACAGATGGTGTAGCTGTCCCTGCATTTGTTAATCTGCATCCTGCATGGCACAGGCTGCACACAGTTATCCTCTGCTCCCTCTCCCTCTCCTTCCCCTCCCCCCCTTCCTCAATCTACATCAAAATGAACAACCGTAATGACATTTGCCTTGGCAATCGAATTGCATTTCCTGAACCAAACAAGTTAACACTGGGGCTCTTTGGGAACACAAGTGAACTAACTTCATAAATTTATGTTTGTGAAAATATGATTTCTTCTTCCCCTGCCCATTAATCAGAGCTAATCCGAAAAGTGCATTGTCATTAGCCCTATGGGCATATAGCCCTTGGTTCTGAGTCAGATCTTTGGTAATATACTTTTGGTTACTGAGATAGCAATTGTAGGTCGAGTTTCGCTCTTTAGAATTGTATTCAATAGTTTGTAGTAGTAGAATCAGCAGTAGTAGTGGTAGTAGTGATAATAATGATAATTATATATGTCATTTATTGGGCAGTTATCATGTACCAGCCATGATGTGAAGCACGTGCTATATAGTATCTAAAGTAATCCTTTCGGTGATCCTTCCCAAGAACAGTTATTATGCCCATTTTGGCAATGAGGGACTTCAGACTCAGAGAGATTATGTAGGGCAAGCGATTTACAAGTATTAGAGTCTGGATTCAATCCCAGGTCTATTGAAATTGTCATCTTAAACCCCCTGCCCTATTGCCACGCAGAACCTTTTACAGCGGTTCTCAACCTTCCTAATGCCACGACCCCTTAATACAGTTCCTCATGTTGTGGTGACCCCCAACCATAAAATTATTTTCGTTGCTACTTTATAACTGTAATTTTGCTACTGTTATGAATTGTAATGTAAATATCTTTTTGTTTTCCGATGGTCTTAGGCGACCTCTGTGAAAGGGTCGTTCGACCCCCAAAGGGGTCGCGACCCACAGGTTGGGAACCGCTGCTCTAGAAGAAGAAGCTGTTACCCCTAATACTAGAATCTATTATGGATAAGCACTAAACAGAGGGAGGTTAATTGGAGCCAATCTTTGACTTTAAGCACAGTTACGAAAAGAGGCTCATACAAATAACAATTAAGGTCAGATTGGTTTAAAATGCTTTAACAAAAAACACATAAAAGGGGGGGGTTGTCACTTTGAGGGGTAAAACGTATAACTATTGCACTGTGTTGTACACCTGAAACTAATTTAAAAAGACACATAAAAGGGAATGAGGTGATCAGGGAATCACAGACCATTGGCAATAGTTGGAACATTGCATTTTAAACAGTAATGTTCCAGAAAGTTGAAGATAAACCATTATATGAAACCATGTCAATAGATATAGCAAGGTCCAAAGGGAAGAAACAATAATGTGCCTCCAATAGCCTGAGAAAAAGACATGGAAGAAATAATTCTGACCCCTCATGACTCCTGGTGAGGGATGGTTGTGGATTCAGAGAGTCACAAAAATAAACAAACAAAAAACTGAACTGCTATGTTCATTGCAGCATTATTTACAATTGCCAAGATATGGAAGCAGTTTAGGTATCCATCGATAGACAAACTGGTAAAGAAGATGTGGTACATATATACAATGAACTATTAGTTAGCCATGAAAAGGATGAAATCTTGCCATTTGCACCAACATGAATGGATCTAGAGGGTATTATGCTAAGAGGAATAAGTCATACAGAGAAAGACAAATACCATCTGATGTTGCTTATATGTGGAATCTAAAGAATAAAATAAATGGACAAACAAAACAGAAATAGACTCATAGATAAAGAGAACAAACTGATAGTTGTCAGATGGAAGGCATATTGGCAGACAGGGTGAAAAAGTAAAGGGATTAAGAAGTACAAATTGTAACAGGGATGTAAAGTACAGCTGAGGAAATATAGTCACTACTATTGTAATTACTATGCATGGTGTCAGATGGGTACTAGACTTATTGGGGTGATCAATTGTAAGTTATATAAATGTTTAATCACTATATTGTACACCTGAAACTAATATATTGTATGTCAACAACAATTAAAAAAGAAACTGGATTAATTCCTTTAATCCACTCAATTTACAATGATAGGAAACCCCCCAATGATAAAATTTACTCAAGATCAAACAGCTGTTTGGTAGTGATGTAAGAACTAGACCCCAAGTGTTTCTGAGTTCTGTACGGGGAGGTGTTTCTTTGGTTTGTCCACAAAGCCTTTATCACACAACCTTGTGGTCTTCTCAAGTGGGGTAGAGGGTAAAAGATGGGTCTTCTTCATTTTATCTCTAGGGGCAACTTAGAGAACAAGATGATCAGCTGCCAAGGCAGAAGAAAGTGCCCCCAAACTATACTATAATCTGTTGACTACAAAGAGACCTAAATACTCCATGACTGATGGGAGAGGAAAATTCGTTTGAGGCACTTGTTCTTGCCTTTTCTCTTCTTCTCCGTCAACAATGACCAATTACCGAGTTGTGCTAGGCAGGTTAAAATGCTAGTAGCCTGTAGCAGCCTAGTTCCATCACGTACCTCAACTAAACCACATTTTTTGTATTCTCCAAAACAAGAATAATAATAGGACTTTATTCAAAGCTTATGGGATGATCAGTGAATTAATACGAAAAAGTACTGAGCACATTATTTGGCTCAGGAAAATTTCTCAATAAATGATATCTATGACTATAATTATTTCTGTTGATGACATTGGTATCAATGCAAAAAACATCATTCAGGTGCCAGCCCAATGCCTGAGAACCATGGCCTCAAAAGAGAATAAAGACATCAGCACCAAGGCTGACTAGAACAGAAGGTAGTGGGCTTTCCAAGAGAGTGTGGGTCTCCCATCCAACTCACTACAGCATCTATCTTGATTTGGGTTCTCTCCTAAATCAGACCCTGAGACAATGACTCGAGGGCAGATATTTAAGGCTGATTGTGATCCCAGGTAACACAGATAAGAGAGTGAAGAAGTAAGGCAGGGAAGAGAAGGAAACCAACAGTAGATATGTTATTCAGCAGGGGACACTATGGAAAACCAGATCTCAGTCCTGCTGGGAGACACTTAGAGACAATGTAAACATGCCTCAGTGTGATCTGACATAAAGTCAAGGAATCTGGGGCACTTTGCCACATAGTCCCTATCCATTATTGGCTGAGGTTTGCTTTCGCCAGCATTCACTCCTCAGAGGCTGAGTGTGCTTTGCTAGCCAGGAAATAGCCCCCAGGTAGGGAATCCCAGGTGTTAACAAGAAGCAGCCTTTGAGGAATGAAGAAGTGAACACCTAAAGGATTGGTGAACGTGTAGGGACAATGACAGTGTCTGAAAGCGATCCAAAATAAAGACAATACTTAAATTCACTGCCTCAAACACTAGTGTTCTAATCCGGCTTTGTTTTGTTTTGTTTTGTTTTGTTTTTTTAATGACTTTTGGGATCCCAGGGAGCAATTATAGTTCTAATTACTACTAATAAAATACAGCTTAGGTCAGCAGTGGAAGATACAGAAAGATCTGCACACGACATCTGAATGCAATGCCAGGATGGAAGACAGGTGGGCTTCATGTAAGCCAGGCTGGGGGAAATGTCCCAGGTAAAGGACTCCTTTTCTGTGGGCCTGTGACATTGGGGGGGAGGAGTTTCACCCTGGTCCAACGGCAAGACTGTACCCGTGAACCAGGTTAGAAGGGTGTATAACTGCTTGAGATCTTGAAAACATCATGTCCACCACAAGTAGTGAGTGGAACTTCTGCTGAGCATTACTGAATTCTCCACTTGTATAGCACTCCAGTTCACAGGAATCGTTTCCATTTTCTGGTACCTCGCTGTGGTAGAGGAACTGTGCATTGCCTCACCTAGTACAGCCTCCATGCAAAAACAGGTTAAAATAGCTTCAGTTCAGAGAGGATAAGTCATGCCCCAAGTTAGCAGGGAGAATCAGACCCAAGCCCACGTTCTTTCCACCCACCTCACTTTCAAACCCATCGTGGAGGGGCAGCCTGTGCCAAGTATTGAGCTAGGGGAGCTTGCACAAATTGCCTCAGTTAATTTTAGAGTGTCATCCCCAGCAGTGAGTCAAGACCATTATCCCGACAATGCTGTTTCCCTGGGCCATGGCTTCCTTGACCTCCCCAATGCAGTCTGCTCACCACCACAGTAGGTCTGGGACCTGAAAACCTGAAATTATGAACCTGTCAGTTTCCCCTTTCTACTCATACCAAACATATCCCATGTTACATGCAAATCAAGGTAAAAGATAGTAGAAAATAGTTTGGTTTTTTTTCAGAATGAAAAAGGGAGTATTTACTGAAGTCATTGTGATTGAACAGTGTTCAATTATTACTTATTTTATTGAGCTTTTTTTGAGGTATAAATATAGCTGTTTCTTCAAGGTAGCAGGCTGGTTTGCAGCTTATTTCAATATGTTGTATTAGAGGAAAATGGTTTTATGGACACCAATGGGAGGCAGCCACATTTTTTAAAGCTGCACTTAGGTTTTTTTTGGTTGTTTTTTAAGATTTTATTGGGGAGTTGAGGGAGGGGAACAGCCAAGTTGTTGTCCCTTCAATCTTAGTTGTGGAGGGCGCAGCAAGCTCAGCTCCAAGTCCAGTCATGCCCCTAAGCTCAAGGTGCTGTGTTCAATTAGTTGTGAGTGGGCGTAGCCACCATCCCATGCAGGAGTTGAACCAACAGCCTCATTGTTAAGAGCGCACACTCTATCCACTGAGCCATCCGGGCGGCAGCTCAGTTCAAGGTGTGGAGTTCAGTCTTAGTTGCGGATGGGCATAGCCCACCATCTTGAACAGGCAACCTTGTTGTTAGGAGCACGTACTCTCACCAGCTGAGCCATCCTGCCACCTGTTGGCAGCTCAGCAGCAGCTCAGCTCGGATGCAGCTCACTGGCCCATGTGGGAATCGAACCAGTGACCCTGTTGCTCAGAGCTCACACTCTTGAGCAAGCTCTTAACCAACTGAGCCACTTGGCCAGCCCAAAGCTGCACTTACTTTCAAGTGCAAACACTTTCTTTTCTATCGCACTGGCAGATTAATGATTTGAGTTTCTAAATACCAGGCTATTCAAATGTTAGACAAAAACAGGGTTCCTCAAACACTAATGGTCATTGGGCATCATCATCAACAAAAGTGGGTTAAACTGCTGATTCCCAGGCTCTGCTCAAGAGATTCAGATTAATGATTCAGGCATTGTGTGTGTGTGTGTGTGTGTGTGTGTGTTACAAACTAACTAAGTGAATTTTATGAAGGCAATTCTCAAAAAAAATAGATCAATAATAAAATGAGCTTATGTGTATCTCTGAAAACTAATTTGGCATTATGAATTTAAAATTTGACATTGTAACTTTACTCGGGGAGATGTAGCTTATAAAAATTAATTTACAGAGGACAGAAGCCCATGTGCAGTGTGGTCATGTTCTCATTGTTTTCTTGAAATAGTGGTAACCTGAAAAATACAAAGTGTCTCCATATAAAATAATGTAAATTTATGCAAATTTTTTAACCACCATGAAACTCAGCTTTCCCACCCGTAGCAATAAGACAATTTTTACCAAATGTCGGTGTTGATTATAATATAAATGTCTGCGAAGTGATTACTCAGTAGCATTTAAATGTTAACATCCATGTGTCCTCTTTTTCTACAGCCATCAAGATATTATACGGACAAGATGATCGTCACCAACTGCTGAGCAAAATTCAGAGATGTTTGCAAAACCACGTTAAGTGAAAAAACAGGGTCTGTATAGTATATACAGAATTAAGCAGTTGACAAATATGTGTTACCACCTACCACTTGTTAGACACTATGTAAAGACTTCAGGAAACAGTGATTAATGAAACAGACTTGGATTATTTTCTGATGGAACGTACATTTTAGTTCAGGGGTCACCAACTTTTCCTGAAAGGACAATGTAGTAAACATTTTAAGCTTTGTGGGATATCCAATTTTTGTTACAACTACTCTGTCATTTAGCATGAAAACAGACATAGGAATACATAAACAAAAGGATGCTGCTGTGTTCCAATAAACCTTTATTTATAAATCTTGTAAATTTAAATTTTTTTTTTTTTTTTACAAAAGCAGGTGGTCGGCCAAGTTTGAACTACAGGCTCTAGCATGCTGGTCCCTGGCCCAATCAATGTATTTCAGCTATATAGGAAATAAAAATGAAAATACTGTTTTCAATCCAAAAGGAAATGTCCTAAAGTTTAAATAAGGTGGTATTTGGGTAGTTGAATGATGCATAATTATTTTATTTTGTATACATTTTTGTATTTTACAAAATTTCTCAAATGAGTAGACATTACCTCCAAAATGAAGGGCAAGAAAAAGGACATTTGAAAATGTTTATACATTATCTAAGTCCTCAGAACAGTAAGGAGGTTCTAACCTGTGATTAAAATATTGCTGTAAAATACTGACAAGACTAATACTATGTGGATAAGATGGCACATCAAGGCTACCGCTGCAATTTTAGAATCCATAGTGTGGCTTTTGAACTTGGAGCCCTGTGACTGATCTTTATCAGACCGTTTCAACAGTGTAGGATTTGATGTGTGTATTTTCACAGCTGTGGTGGGGATGACCTCCTTCTCTTAGTTACACATGAACTCAAAACGTCACTTAATTAAAATCAACTACATTTAATGGTGTTTGTCATTTGTTTAGCACCCTGCTAAGAACTATGAAAGATACAGTGAGATATCAGTGTCATGACTCTCAAGAGTAAGTTAAAAAAGAAAAAGTTTCAGAACGCTGGACATGGAAGCAGCAGACAGTGCTAAACAGTTCCAGTTGCTGCTGATGTTAGCATCCTGGTGCCACTGTCCTTGGTGATGTGTGTGACCGGTTGCACCATATCCTCCAAAATATATGTTGAAGTCCTAAATCTTCTGCTTCTTTTTTGAAGCTCTGCCTCCAGGCTCTAAGGAAGTCTAAGAAAAACTAGCGAATGACTAGAGAATGCCTAAAGCGAGACCCTAAATGATGAGAGTCCATCTTCGATGTCCCAAGTCCATCTGAACTCTTAGCTGATTGTTGCCACCTGAGTGACCCCAGGGAGCATCACAGAGAACAAAAGACCCACCTCGCTGAGCCCTGCCCCCATTCCTGACCCATAGAATTGTGATACAGAATAAATTGTTTCATTTTACCACGTTGGGGATTTTATTACACAACAATGGATAACTGATACAATGTGTATCAGTGTTGGGGGTTGGCGGCAGAAACAGAGAGGTGAGCAGCGAGCTACAGTACAACGGAAGTACAATAGAGCACAATAAAAAGGAGTGGAGGGAGAAGGTAAAGACTACTAAGATTAGGAATTTAGCAATGAACATACGGAAGTTAATTTGCCAAGAACAAGGAATAGACTAGATTTGTAGGTTTTCTTGTTTGTAGGTCAGAGCAAGTTGAGCGTGCTTGTAGAAAGGATTCAATGATTGAGGAATACACGCCCATCTCCAATTGTACTTTTAGCTTAGCTGTTCAGAGGGCTTTTCCACACAGTTCTGCCTAAAGAGCAGAGACTAATACGGTTCATCACCAGACTCCCTGGTTCTATGCCTGTTAGCATTGATTTTTCTCTACTCATTTTTCTCTTCTTGCTCAGGGTAAGTTTTTCAGCAAAAAGTTTATCATGTCTTTTAAAGGTGACATGCTCATTTTTAATACATTGTCATACATATTTAGTGGTCTCATTCTCTAAATGCTTTAAGACAACTTTGGTATAGCCCATGTGGTTCAGAAAATGCAAATGATAATCAATATAATAATATATTGCCCAGCTACACAGCTCACTTTTTGGTCCAAAGAATGTAAAGACATGAGCAGGTCCCTGTGTTTTTTTGCACAAGGCTTCCTAAACATTCTAGATATTGGAAGTGGTGTGTCCTCCCCAGTTCCTATCCAATACAAACATCCATGGCCACCATTTGGGCAAATTCACACTCATGTTTGAAAACCGAAGGCAGCCATTGCCTCCTTGAATCCTGTATTCGTGTAAAGAGGCATGTGAAAAGCACAGTGAAAATATAGGGGAGACTGCTGTGTTTTCACTACTTTTTACATCCCTCTGTCCTCTGACATCTGTACATGCTTCTTCTCTAAATCTGGGAACTCCACATAGAGCAGTCTCTTGTCTTATATATTCCTCTAAGCTCGGTGTTTCCAGCATATCAAATCATTTAATAATGTTAAATAGTCATTGAACCTATGATCTGATATCAGAATCTGTGGCATGAATTGCACGAGTCACCTAACTTCCCAATGCTTGAGTATACCTCTGTTTCTAGCTGAAAGGAAGTGATTGCTGCTTGCTCCCATCTCCTCTACATTGCTCTCTGAAGTTTAACCAGTTCATCATCATAAAACACCCAGAAGACAAGGGATATGGAACAATGCCAGATGGTAACAGAATCCCAAGGCATTTCGAAGAGACCTGTCAATCAGTGAAAAGTCATGGAACGCAGTGTCAAGCACCAGATATTCTGACAGCTGCAGAATCTTGTCTGTCTGTCATGCTGGTGTCAGAGGTCCTGGGGGCTCAGCTATGAGTCCTGCTGATTGATGTTCATAGGCTCAGCTCTGCCGACACCTGTTGGGATGTATCATTGAAAGGTGAACATGTGACACCACTGCACTTGGCTCTGCGATTCAATTTCACATATGTTCTTTATTTATCTACAACAGTTGCAAATCTTTTATAGTTGTGGATTCTAACATCACAGGCATTCGAAGCTGGGATCATCTAGGACAGGCTGACATTAGCCCTGGAGTGTGGTTGTCAATTCTTTTCATATTGTCCACTTTGAATAATCAGATGTTGGGCGAAAAGCAAATATTGCTGTTAAAATGCAAATAAACATACGTACAAATGAATGCACTTTCCAAAATTTTCCACACTTTCCAATATTTTCACCTTCCAATATTTTCCAAAATTCGCCACAACGGTGGATCCTCCAATCCCATTTAAGCTCCCCTAGGTGATGCGGCAAGAAGCAGGGGATGCTCCCATCAAGGCTTACCCAAACTGAAGATTCAAGAGGAAAAAATGTTTGTTTCTTTCAAGCCTCTAAGTTATAGGTGTTTTGTTACACAGTAAATGATTACCGATACACTCCCCTCTCTAGTCCTAATTCCTACTCTTAGAGGCAGCTATTTTAAATTTCTTTTGCTATTTCTTCTGGAAATCGCTTCCATATTTAGAGCTAGCATCATCTCAATACCAAGTAAATGAAGGTATGCACACTTTCTGAGACTTGGTGTTATCATATATAAAATGAGGTAGCAAGAATAGCTTTGTCACTGTTCTTCTAAGGATTACCTGAGACAATGAGCTTAGACACACAGTACAGGAAATGGCACAAAGTAAGGACTCTATAAATTATGATTTTTAGAATTAGGAGAAAATTACATTTTTCAGGTCAATGTAGAATAATCCAGACAGTAGAGACCCATAACTGGGATACACATGGTCAGGGTCTATTTAGATTTAAATTTTGCATGACCTTGAAAACAGATTTCTGCATCAAGCAAGTAGAGTCAGTTCATACATATGCTTATATAGGCGTTTCTTGAGGTTTCAAAGGTGGACATTATCTGTAAGCTTTATACCAGAGAATATGACCGCTCACCTCTTTATAGTGATTATGAAGGCATTCCTTTCTCCATCTGCCTGCTCTGGTAACATCACAAATTTTAGTTTAACTAAAATGTAGTATTTACATATTTATTATTTAAATATTTTTATATTTGACACATGTTCTATTTTTCAATTTTTTCCCTTTTTTTATTTTTTGAAGCTAATTTTCACAGTTTAATCTGTTTTTGGTGTTTTGCTTAATTTTCTATGTGCCTGCCATTCATTATACATACATTCTCTGCTTTAAGCTTTCCTCTGATACTCGGCTCTCTGTTCAGGCTTGTAAGTGAGTCACTAAAAATCTGTCCGGAATTGACATTCCAATGGGAAAGCAAATATATAGGTGGTTTTGAATGCAGAGCGATAAGGAATTAAATGGATTTTTATTTAAGATACCCCAATGTCATCCTCTGTAGCAATGGCCTTTTGGACTGAGGGGTCATCTACACTCTAGCTTGAAGCAGATAGGCCTCCTGACCAATAGAGGGCAGAGGTTCTCATCATTCACCTGTTTTCTGCTGGGAATTTCAGTCACACTAGCTATCCCTAAGACCACGAGATGCATAACAGCAGATCACCAGAAAGTAAGCTTAGTATGTCCTGCGTTTATGAAGTGGCTGTTACCCAGCTGTATGAATTTGGAGAACGATGTGATAGGTCTAACGGCTCCTTAAACTTCCTGCTCTTCTTTCTGCCCCTGCATCCAACACATCAGCCTTGCACCCCACCTACAGAGGTAGTTTGAACTTCCGAATTTCTGAGCCTTTCCAGGGTGCCAGGGCATGAATCAATTTGCTCCTTGAATGCTCCCCGCTGCACGCGCTCAGCTCTGCCACCTATGCTGAGTCAGTTATCACTGTCATTCTTCTCTGCTTCCAACATTAATTAGATTAACATTTGAAATGAGCTGTTGGAGCCTCACTAATTCTCATATCGTATGCTTTTATTCCTTTCCATTGTCCACGTGTTTATTCCTTTACTTCCATTTTAGTGGAGTTTAGGAGGAAGTGAGGTAAATGTATTTGTTTACTTTAACACGTTTAACTGAAAGATATATATCGTCAGTCCATTATTCTCAAATGTTCTCTGGGATTAGAATCAGAAGCTAAGAGTGAACCAAAGAGAAGTTGCGTTCTAGGGAGAACAGTTTTCTCCCCTATGTACCATGGGACTAGCTTATTTGAGGGGACCTTTCAAGCTCCTTGGTTAGTGAAGCTCTCACCGTTATGGTAGAAATTTCAGGAACATCTGTGGAGTCCGGCAGGGACTGACTCCTCATGATATTTCACACTGGAATCAAGCTGAGTCAGAAAAAGACAACAAAGGCCTGTTGGAGTGAAGGTGATGATCCCTTACAGGATTGGGAGCCAGGAGCCTCTCTTCTGGCCTTGCCAATATACCCAAATCAGGAAAACCTCATTTCTCCATGGAAGGAAAAGTGGGTTTCTGTAAAGCCAAAGTGCAAACACAATCTTCATATAGAGCTTTCATTTTTTTAATTAAAATGTTTTTAATTACAATTTTTTTTAATGTAAGTATATTTAGTATACAATGTTATATTAGTTATATTAGCTTCAGGTATACAATATAGTCATTTGACATTTTTATACCTTACAATGTGATCACCCTATTAATTCTAGTAATCTTTTGTCACCATGCAAACTTTGCATAATATCTTGACTATATTCCCCTTTACTTTTTTTCACCCATCCCTCTGTGCCCCCTCCCCTCTGGCAACCATCCCTTTGGTCTCTGTTAGAACTGACAACAGACAATATTGATGCCTCTGTCACTCATTGCTGACCAATCCCTCTTTGATTGTTGCTTCCTCCCTCCTCAAGACTGCTTAGCTTTACATTTCTAAAAAATTAACCTGCTAGAGGCCTGACCACCACACTGTATATCTGAAGCTGATGTTGAATAATATTGTATGTCAACTACAATTATATATACATACAGTAACGGGACATGGAATAGAGAGTGGGAATGGAGTCAATGGAATTGTAATAGACAAGCATGATATCGGGGGCGGGAGGGCAGTAGATGGGGGAGGGGGTTGTTACTTTGTGAGGGGTGAAAAGGATACCTATTGCATTGTTCTGTACACCTGAAACTAACAATAAAATAAATAAAAATAAAGATAAAAAAATAAAAAATTAACCTGACTGAATTTTTTGTTTTATATAGAAACTGGCTACTTCAGAATTTCTTTTCATGGCCCCACCTCTGCTGGTGGAGTGTAGCTCCTGTCCCAGCATGAGACTTTTTCCATTTTGAGATGCAATCAAGGAATATGTTCTCCCTGGCTGCGCCTCCTGATATATGGGGGCATTTCAGGACTTGCCTCAAACAATGCCTTCGCACTCTGTGGTCCAGAGCATGGTTTTGGAATTAGAAATGTGAAAGAAAAATAGAACTTGAGACTTAAAATCAATTAGAGTTTAGTGAGAAGATACTTGCTAAATAGTGCAAATACACACGCGCGTGCACACACACACACACACACACACATTTTTTTTTCTTTCAAATTTATGGACTGTTCTCTTTTGAATGGATAATGAAATTAAAGCAGACATTTTGTTTCTCTCTTTTGGTGAGTTAGCTAACATTCAAAACGTTGAGTAAACCTGAATAGACCAATTAGGCAATCTCAGTCACCGAGAATCAGATAAACAAGTCGTTTCTCTCTTTTCTTTGCATTTTCATTCTCCTAAACTATAGTAAATTTGCCCATCTTGAAGAAGGATGTCCTTAGAACTGAAATGGTAGCAATTTCTTAAGTTACAAACAGTGAGTGTTCTTCATCCACTTCTGAAATATTTTTCATATGAAATTCCACAAACAAAAGCATGGGATTTCTATTCTGTTCACATTCTTGTAGCATTATTATGCCCTCCATTCGTTTTTGCTAAAAAAGATATCAATTCCCAGATGGTGCACTGTAGCAGAAAAATTAAACGGGGCATCTTTTAAAAATAAGTTCTTCAAGTGTTAATGGCTTCTTTTATTTATTTCTCCTCCCCCTCC
>NW_017731459.1:1719771-1730974 GCF_001890085.2 Hipposideros armiger | reverse complement strand
CTTCTTCTTCTTCTTCTTCTTCTTCTTCTTCTTCTTCTTCTTCTTCTTCTTCTTCTTCTTCTCCCCCCTTTCCCTTTTCCCCCCTTTTCTTCCTCTTTATTCTTCTTCCTTCCTTCTACCTCCACTCCCTCCTCCTCTGCCTCCTCTTTTACTGGTGCTAGGCTATGTCTAAAATAAAGTTGTCCAAAGAAGATATTTAAGTCTATTTAAGAACTTGAAAAAGATAGACAGGCAGGGTAGTTTTAACTGTTGTAGTCTTGGTGATAAAAATCTAATAAAGCTTTAAAACTTGACTGTTCTCTCATCCATATCCTCTTCTCTGTTTGAGAAATCCCAAATTGATTTTTCAAGACAGATCAAAGAGGAAAGAAATTTTCCATTGGGATTATTGCTTCTGAGGGTGAACAAAAGCTAGGCAATGAGTTATAGACAATAAAGAAAATGAAAAAAAAATGCATGGCATTCCAGTTTCATTACTTTTTTATAAGGCCAACTTAATGATGACTTTAACCATCCTCCTAATAAAGAGAAGGTGCAATATTTCCATTTTGTCCTAATCTCTCAGAGATATGACAGTCTAATATCTTGCCCTCTAGTCTGAGAGGCAAGAATTCTTACTATTTCCTATGCTTTCCTCCATAGCACATGGAATGCAGTGGGTGCTATGATCGCAATCCGCCCTAAATCATCACAGACAACTCTTTCGGAGCCTCATTGTTCTCTTCTGTAAAACAGGGTAACAATATCTACCTTGGTTAAAAGTTTAGCTGGATTTGGAAAACACAATTCTGTAACAACCTCATTCTAGTCAGCTTACTTGTCATAGATAGATGATAGATAAATAGATGATAGATAGATAGATAGATAGATAGATAGATAGATAGATAGATAGATGATAGATTTGTTTATACCTTTGTACATGGATGTTTGTGTTTGGGCTTTTTTTGTTTTGTGTGTGTTTGTGGAAAGAGAGAGAGAGAGAGAAAGAGAGAGAGAGAGAGAAACAGATTCAGAGACAGCAGAAGGAAAGAATATAGAAAGGAGAGGATTAGGGTGAACATTTACTTGTATACATATATATTAAATATGTATATATACACATAAACATGCACATAAACATATATACATAATTTAACTGGGCAATAAAAACAACTATGATTACATTAACATGACAGGAAAATATCCTTTAAAAAACAAAAAAAACTTTCCTTTCCCTTTACAGGGGCATAGGGTAAAACACAGCAAATTTAATCCAGCCACACTGCCATTTTGTTTGTTCAAACGTGAGCACTGCATAGAAGACAAAATTAGGCTCATCTGAATACATTACCAGAGCATTTGCCAGTTTGATCTTTGTACAGTACAAATGTACTTCATGAATTAATGTCACCTCTTGTTCTTTTCTGCATGCTGTCAAATTCCTGTCATTCTTTGTATTTTATTTCTTTTTTTTGTATTCAGCTATTTGATGAAGAGGAAAAAACACTGTGGCAGAGGGTATAATTTTGGAAATAGAAACACCCTTAATAGTAGCTGCAGTGTGTAGTTGTGAGGTGTGTGTGTGTGTGTGTGTGTGTGTCAGAAAGAGAGTGAGAGAGAGAGAAAGAGAAAAAGAGAGCGAGAGCAAGAGCGAAAGAGAGGGAGAGAGAGAGAGAGAGAGAGAGAGAGAGAGAGAGAGAGTTGTTGTAGGAATAGCTACCTCTTCCAAAACTTAAGTTTTTGGCTGCCCCTTAATATTCACTGAGCTAAAGACGTCAGCCTTAGGGCACTTGATTCACGTAGTTGCAAGACATTTCTCTTATCTCAGAAAATACAAATTTGTGAACAATGTAAGAATAATGTCAGTGCACATTTTGTTAATTTTGACAAAATTTCCCTTTATGGATCATAAACAGAGTTCGCCACTTATTCCATAAACAGAAGGAAAATCTACTGAGGTATTTATATTTTGTTTTCATTATTATAGTAGGTGGAATGTAATAGTAAGAATCAACCCTCCCAAGTCCCTCCAAACTTTGTGAAAGAGATTTTCACTCCCTACAATAGTCTTGTAGGCCCCAAAGCAGTCATTGCCAGACACCCCAAAATACAGCAATGCATGAGGCTTTTGTTTAGTGGGGAGAAAATGACCCTCAGGTGGGGAACACAAAGAAGGGCAAACCAAGGCAGGAAGATATTCTTGAGATTTCTCACTTAAAGAACCACAGACTGATCAGCATGGCCCTGTGTCGTCACCAAAGGGGTGCGGGGGAGGTTTTGGCGGTGAGATGCCCAGAGTAAAAAAGGCAGCGGAGACGACATGAGGAGGAACCAGCGTCTTTAATCAGCAATAGCAACCATTATATAGCGGGTTTCGGGAGGGAGAGTGCCCGGGAGTGCGCATGCTCCCTCCGCAAATGCAAGTCATGCTTATGGAAAGGGTTTACGTAACTGGAGCCTGGCGCCTGCACAGCAGGCTCCGGAGTCAAGGTCTGTACATCCGAGGTCAGGGTCCATAAGTCAGCCTGCACACATCTGGAACAGCCCGGGCGTGCCCAGGGCCACCGCTTGTGTGCACCTGAATGTGTCCGGGCCCTGTCACCCTGAAATGTGTTTTCCCTGAGGTCCTAGAAGTACCACTTCACCCAGACTTTATCTCCAACTTGGCATTGTACCCAACAGAATCCATCTTGCCCAGAAAACAGAGACATGTGCACAATTAACACATTTAGGAAGATGGATATGGGTTGGAATAAAGCAACTCAGAACCCTAATGTATTCTTCATGTTGACAGTGTCTCTGGGATGCCAGAATAATAAACTGAGGGAGCCCAGGGTTGATTCCCAAAATGTGTCAGAGCTTCACATCATCTGAAAGGTACAACTAGCTTTTCTGTTGGAAACACTTTTCTATAAATGTTAAGACATAAATAAAGTTATGAAATGTCAGAAAAGACCCAGTGCATTCTTGGATAGGTATCCCACTCAGTCTAATTGGTGCCAGGTGCACACGCCATATTGTAATGTTCAGACTTGACCCACACGAGGAACAGACAGTACCCTTGCTCACATAAGCACTGTGTTGCAACTAAAGGTAGCCAGCTGACCTGAATTGCGAAGTCACATATCTCCTACCTCCTTAGGACCAAGACGCTACACAAGGTCCTCAGGTTGAGGTAACATCCTGTAATAGTCATAGGCGGGCTACACGTTGATCTAATAATTAGCTGCCCTCCTGCATTAGTTGCACTTAGAAAGAGCCTGTGCTGCAGGTAGCAGTCGAGAGCCTATGAGAATTTAAAAATGTTGGGTACAACTCTGTTTCAACCTGTATCAGGTTTTTTGATGGAACATGCCTGGGTCCAGGATGGGTGAACATAGGGAGACATGCCTATTTAGTGCCATCCCTTCAAAGTACAATGATGATCTGATCAATAACTGAATGAGAGAATATCAAGAGGAAACAATAAAAGAGATAATATGCTTGAGAGACACAGAGAGAAAGGTAGAGGGAAATTGATTCATAGATAGATTATAAATTGGTAGATAGATGATAGATATAGATAGATAGATAGATAGATAGATAGATAGATAGATAGATAATAGCTAGACAGACAAACATGAATGGGGAAGTCTTCCTGAATTAAAAAAAAAAACACCATAAATGTGAAGCCTATTTATTTAAGAGCATGTTGTGTCAGTTCCTTGCTTTGAACGAAGCAGACTGGAGAAATTCCACGCATGGGGAAGGCAAACTGGAAAATCAAAACCTAGCAGAAGTAAATCTCAGTCAAAGGGAGTGGTGCAAGATACTCTAAGGGATTATCCCAAAGCCTCTTGGAGATGAGGGGTGTGGGCACAAGTCATTTCAAAAAGCTCATTTAATACAGCCGTTGATTTCGTAGTGAAGTCTATAGATTTTAAGCTGGACAAGTCTCTTGGCTTAAGGCTGGTGTGAGGGAAGGGAGAAAGGCAGAACTTTAGTCTAAAGGAATAGACGAGACAGATTGTGAATGAACTTTAATGCTGGTTTTAAAAGTTTGCAATTTGTTTTTGTTTTTTTTTTTAGGAAATGGATGTGGGGAAGAAGCAGCTTGATGATGTAAACAAAAGAATGGCATGGTTAGGATGAAATTTCAGGAAAATGACTCTGTTGGTCCATGTGACATTCAGGAGTTGATTTGGGTTTGACTCTGGAGGTGTTGACAAGATTGAATTCTAGACTTCTGGCCTTCGATATTGGATAGGTCATTGTGCCACCAATAAACAGAGGGAAGACCTGTTTTTTTTTTTTAATCCTGACAATAAAAGCTACCATCTATCAAAAGCATATCGTGTTCTAGGCAATTTGTAAAGCCCTTTACATACATACTTTTATTTAATCCTCATAACAGCCCTATGGAGAGTGGATTATTTCCCAATTTTACAGGTAACGAAACTAAAGCTTAGCAAGATTAATAAACTTTCCTGAGGTCATCTAGTTTGTCAATTGTGGATACAGAACTCAAATCCAGATTTGTCAGATTTCAAAGCAATTCTGAGTTCTGCAGTTCCGCCAAGGGTAATGAGTTATTTTGATGGCTGTGTATTAGAGGTAGTTATCCTGCTCTGTTTCTCATTCATTCAATCATTCATTCATTCATTCACACAGCAACGGTTACTGAAAACATATTTATTATATATGAGCAAGGTCTTTTCTTCAGGCTGTTTCAACTAGGGGAAACAGATTTCTTGTCATATTTTGCTTGGAGTGTCCACTCATTAGGGCTTTCCACTTTATCCTCAGGGATTATTACAAATAAATGTTTGCTATTATTATTAATAATAAAAGTATCAGTTACATTAATAGGTATCCAAATACTAGCATGTTAAAACTCATGTTTAAAACTACATGTTTATAGTGAAAATCACGACTCCTGAAATGTAATCTTCTAGCCCATATTTGGGCCACAGAATGAGGGTTTATAACAGCAAAGGTAAATGACTTTGTCACATGCCAGTAAAGTGGCATCCACAGCTCCTAAAATGTATACAAGATTGCTCTCAGGGGCATCACACACTTAATTCACTTCACAAGGACATCTAGTCGAGAGAGTAGCTGCTGAAATCTAGTCCAATACCCTCTTCCCGAACATCAATCCATAGTGCTTTTTTTCTAATTCACACACATCCACTGTCCACTCATCCAAACCACACAGCAGTGTAGTTGTGTTATCTCAAAGGGAGAGCGCACCACTTCAAATTTTCACAAAGCCACCTTGTGGGCTACAGGTGACCACAGGTGGTTTGGATGCCCATCTGTGGACCCTGACTCTACAGTTCCTGAATGAAGTACAGTCAGAACTACAGTTTACCTGAAATTCGTTTTTTAATGTTCTAAGCATAGATGAAAATACATTTTCAAGTGATAATAATTTGAGAATATGATTAGAATTCTCTTAATTATTTCTAAACAATTTTCCTCTTGACTGTTTATAAGGTTTCTAAGGTGCAACCAAATGGATAGGACTGAACAAATATTAACAAGGCAGAGTGCAGCTTGTTGCTGTAGACGCCATCCCATTTCTAATTAGTGATAATAAGAGTCTCTGTGTATCTATAATATCTTTGCTACTATTTGCAACCTATAAATGAATCGTGAGTTGGAACTTTGCAGTCGGGGGATTTTGAAGGCTTTAGCACATGTCCTGGATGGCAAATGCTTTCATGTTATTTAAGAAAAAAAAATCTCTGAATTTATGTTCTCATGGCAACACATTCTGAGATGAAAGAGTGCACCAAAATAGTGCAAAATATCTGGAGGTGCCTTTACAAAGGGGTCAGTGTTGGATGACAAACCAATGGAAGGAGAAAAAAAACATATATAGCAAACTTTATGCATCCAGTTGAATGTCTTTGCTCCATTTACTCTGTTTCTCTGCTGGAGTTACAGATTCCTGAATTTCTCACTGCTGCTCTTTGTGCACATGAGCCTTCTCTTCACTCACCCATTCAGTGGGCTTCCCATTTCTTTCAAGTGCCTCTTTGAAGCTCATCAAAGCCACCTCTTTCACAGTCCTTTTAATTTTCCTCTTAAGTCACCTCCAAAGCTGAAGGTCCCTGACCCTTCTCTTTCTGGTTACTCTAAAGTAATGCCTGTAGATAATGGATATTCCAATGATTATTTCAAATAACGAGTCTCAGGTTATTCACATGCCAGTCAGCCTCATACATTCCCTAGGGATTCATCATAAAGATGACTAAAACTCCAAGGAATTAGTGAAACTCACAATTTGGATGTTTCAGATGGATATGACCTAAATATTCCAATCTTGACAAATCATGCTTACATGGGTAATAGAGAGGTTTCACATGGATCTTCTGGAAACTCTGAAAAATCGCTGAGGGCATCAGTGACTTATGCTCTGGTAATGGCAGACAAGGCTAAGTAGACCAAGCCTTTTGCTGGGATCGATAGAATCACTGGAAATAAAACCTGCTTGAAGACACTGCTTTGATAACAAGGTTAAAAAGAACTACCAGAAAAAAAGATCTAGGAAAAAAAGCAATGAAAATTCAGAGAGGTAAGACTGTCCTTTGAGGCTGCTTTCCTCCAAAGTGCTTTGCTGTATTCAGAAGAGAGAGATTGAGAAGCTAAGAAGTACATTTGACAGCTTCATGGGTTGAGGGGGATAAAAACTGGATTCCGAGCCTGCCAAAATCTGCACACTTTTGGTCAGAATAAGAGTAAGCAAACTTTCTCTGTAAAGGGCCAGAGAGCAAATGCCTTTTTCCTTTACGGGCCATATCATCTCTGTCGTAACTACTCAACTCTGCTGTTGTAGCATGAAGGTAACTGAACACAATTCTTAAAGGGGTGTACAGAGGAAAAACATATTTCTTATAAAAATGCTTCCTTTAGACATTCTTCATCATTCAGTAGAATCGTGTGCACTTCCTCAGAAAACTTGTGTCTGGCCCCTGCGACCTCACCCCTTTCTCTTCTTTTCCCATGAAGTGATCACGTGGAAAATTTTGCCTTTGCTGAACTCACTATGTGCTTTCATCCTCTCAGTTCAATTGATACCTACCCTCTGAAACCTTACTTGGTTCATCCTAATCTGTTAAGAGCTTCCCTTAATCATGTATTTTACAATAGTATGTTTATATATTCATCTCTCACAGTGGATTCTAGGACCATGACCGAGTCTCCATTGTGTCTTCAGAACCTAACATTGTGGCGGGCTAGGTTTATTTACTGAAGAATGTTTAAGATGCATGTTGAGTGTAGGGTCTCATAAATAGGTCATTGTTTTATCATGTCAAGAGACAATTTTGCCTTATGAACTAAATTCTGAATATTTAAAGACCAGAATTTGAATGTTTCTTCATCTTAAGAGTAGAGAATGACGTCTGAATTTTCTTTCTAATGCTGGCACCTGCAGAAGGGTCTGATAGAGTTGAGGCACTCAGTAAATACTGGTTGACAATATGGCTAGAAATATAACATTAAAATGGGGACCGTTACTATAAAATTGAGTCAGTGCATTTGACTTCTGAAAGGCACAGTCTAAGTTCACCTTATATTTGTAAAACAGAAAGAGAAACAGATAGAATTGCTTCTGGTTTAGATTTTCCTCAGACAAAAATTTGCTGAACTATATTGTTGATGCTACAAATAGAAGGGGAGAAAAATCAATGTTCTAAGATGAACTGAAGCTATTGAAATAAGTTTAAAATTTTCAACCTTAAGTTAAGCTTTCTTGGGAATACTGTTTCCTTTAATTTCCTAAGAAATTGAATATTTGCTGAATAGCCTCATACTACTTTTTCTCTACTGGAAATGCCTGCAGCAGAAATGGTTAGATTGGTTTTAGGTTTTTGATGTGTTGCTATTATTAGCCCTCTAGTACTTAACTTAGCATCAGGGAAACCGGGAATGGAAATAAGAAATTGAGGTTTATTTTTGAGCAAGATTCAGTCTCACAGATGTGATAAGTATCTTCAGGATTCCTACAGAAGTTGCCTTTAATTTAAGCAAATCATACATAATCATATTTCCGTTCCTCCTTTAAAGTTTTAAGCGCTTGCTGAGAAGGGTCCACAGCATCAAATGTACTTAGATGTTTCAGCCATAAACTTCAATAATTTAAGATAAAACATAGCTTTATCAGGAAGGAGGGAGAAGACAGAATCATTAGCTGAAATCGTTCACTTGTAGACAAATAGAAACGTTTGAGCCAGAAGACCTGTACTCATGAATGTCTTAGTGCATGAAAGGATCAAGTACTAGAGAAAGGAAAGGAACACATGATGAAAAAGTGGACAAAGACAATGTGGAATTCTTGTACATGGTTTAATTTGATTTTGTATTTTATCATAAGAATGTAGAAACGTGCCAAAACACTGATAGCTTTGCAGTCCCTCCTTTACATTTCTAAGTGTAGAATTTGGGGAACTGCCAGGGGAAATAGCATGGCATCATTCTGGCTCTGCATTCTGGGTTCCAAAGGCAGCAACATCACACAACTGAATGCAAAGTAGGCAACACTACAATGTGGATATCTGTTACCGACTTCATTTTATGTTTTGTTTTACTGCATAGGTAGCCTATAGGTGATATGACGGATTCACCAGCCTAAGATGGAAAGACGGTTAGCCTTTTGAGTATTTGTCTGCATTCTGGGTGGAGAATTTTTTTAAATTAAAAGTCTCAAACCTGTATTCTCATGTTTTTTCATAGAGATTGTCACAGAATGACTGACATTTAAACATCACTGAAAGAAGGACATTAAAGTTAGTTGTCCTATTGTATCCTACTGCTCTACTGTTCAAATAACCACCTTTTTATGCCTTGGGTATCACTCAAAGTTACAGTGTTCTGTCTGATTGCTGAAATATTTTGTACAAAAAGCCTGACTCTTTGGTGAGGAAAAAAAAGAAAAAACACATATCAAATCATGAGAGATTAAAATGCCATGAATGGGGGCCAGCCGAGTGGCTCAGTTGGTTAAGAGCTCCCTTAAGAGTTTGAGCTCTGAGCAACAGTGATTCCTGGCCCGAGCTGAGCTGCCGCTGAGCTGCCAACAGGTGGCAGGATGACTCAGCTAAAAAAAAACTAAATAAATGCCATGAATCTTCAATGGGACATAATGAAATCAAAGCTACCAACAACTCCACAAGTGAGAAGCAAAGCAATGTGGTTATACTTTAATTATTAGGAACAAATGGTTTCAAAGAATATCAAGCAACATGAGGTATCTATGAATAAAACTAACATAAGCTGCATAGTGCTTTATGAGATAAAATTATATAATGTTTTTGAAAAATAGTAAAGTAGACCTAAATAAAATGAGAAACATACTATGCTCACGAATGAGAAGACTCCAGTAGAGATGTCAGTACTCCCAAAATTAACCCAAGATTTTATCTAATTCCAATAGAAAAGCCAATAGATAACTAATAGAACTTGACAATTTGAGTTTAAAATTTATATGAAAAACCCAAAGCCCACAAAAAAAAAACACAAAATACTTAAGGAAAATAACAAGATGGGGAACAAGAAAAGGATTTATTGACAAGACAGAAAGACTAATTTTAAAGGCTATTGATTAAAACAGTGTAATTTTGGCTCAGTGATAAACAAATAGACCAATAGGATGAAGTAAACATCTAGGAACAGACTGACGACAATATAGAAATTTAGTGCCTTCAACTCTGACATCGCAGATGAGTAGGGAGAGGATGAATTATTCAATGAATAGTGCTATCTATACTAATTATATATATGGAAAAAATTAAATTTCAAGTCCTACTTTTTACACAGAATTTTGTGGGTAAACTGCTTAAATGGGCAGGCAAAACTATAAAACATTTAGATGTATTAATGATATTGATAACATAAGAGTACCTACAGAGTTTTTAAACAAAATAGAGAAGGACACAAAACATTTGACAATGTGAAAAATGAATAACCTTTATTCCTGAAAAACCACCAGAAAGAAAAAGAAAAGACATGTCACATAATGGGAAAAATATTCACCCAAAATATTCTTATCTAAAATAGTTAGAATGTCAATATGAAAGAGATAAGAAATCCAGTAGAAAAATGGACAAATGACTTAAGCAGGCACTTGACAGAAGAGGAAACTCATATGAGCTGCCTGAGTAATTAAATCAAATAGTTCATTTATAGTCATTTTTAAAATTATAATCCTCAAGGCACCTTGCAGAAACAGATGGAGGTCCTCTGTTGAAAAAAATCAACATTCTTCCAGGCCTCAAAAAATACTCATGTATATAGTAGTATCTCACAGGGGGAAAATGTCACAAAATCACAAAATACATAGAAAAGGCACATGAGACAGTCATCAGGGAAAAAAAAGTCATCACAATCTGAACTTAAAAATTACAAATATGGTTATCAACTAAAAAATAAATTGTTTAATTGTATTCAAGAAATTCACTAAGAGGCTTGGAATTATAAAAAAAAAGGAAAAGGAGCATAGATATGTTATAAATTGTTTCAAACACTTCTTAAAATAAAAATAAAATAACTAAAATAAAACACTGAAAATGCAGAAAGGATGTGACCTGAGATGGAAAGTGTAAGATGCAAGAGGGAATAAAAAAATATATAGTAAATATGGGCAAATATAAACAAATGCTGACTAATCAAAACAATAATCACCATTAAAGTATTGTTCAAAGAGGGAAAGGGAAATGATTTACTTTAGAACATAAGGATAGGCATACCTTATTTATCATCCTTCACATATATTGAATTTTTTTTTTTTTTTTTACAAATTGATGGTTTGTGTCAATCCTGCATCAAGCAAGTCGATTGACACCATTTTTCCAACAGGTTCAGATGATGGTTAGCATTTTTTAGCAATAAAGTCTTTTTAAATTAAGGTATGTATCTTTTTTTTTAATACATAATGCTATAGTGCACCTAACTGACTACAGTATAGCGTAAACATAACTTTTATATGCACTGGGAACCAAACAATGTGTGACTGATTTTATTGTGATAGTCACTTTATTTTGGTGGTCTGGTACTGAACCCACACTATCTCTGAGGTATGCCTCCATGCGTGTTGAGATGTGAGGCCTACACACTAAAATAGAAAAGGAGTTTATAATCTATAAAACATTAAAGAAAAATTACAATAAGAACAATATGAGGAGGAAGAAAATGGCCGCGGTAAGGAAGTCACTGAATTAGCTCGCGCAAACCACGGCAG